>NC_084747.1:36761754-36836754 GCF_033978785.1 Entelurus aequoreus
CACACACACACACACACACACACACACACACACACACACACACACACACACACACACACACACACACACACACACACACACACACACACACACACACACACACACACACACACACACACACCAACACATTATATCAATAATAACTGACTAGTTGTTTGACTTAATGTTTTGAAGGGTTGGAATTGGGGGTTAAATCACCAAAAATGATTCCCGGGCGCGGGCACCGCTGCTGCTCACTGCTCTCCTCACCTCCCAGGGGGTGAGGGTGATGGGTAAAATGCAGAGGATAATCTCACCACACCTAGTTTGTGTGACAATCATTGGTACTTTAACTTTAACTTAAATGTTAGGCAACTATGTTGTTTTGTGTTATTTACTTAGCCATGCATGTATTCAGAAATGTGTTGTCTTCATAAAAAAAAGTTAATAGAACCAATTACAAATAAGAGAAGTGAGAGAACATTGTAAATGAAAAAATACATATTTATATGGCAGCTAATTTTTTTTTAGAAATGCCATACAGTAAATGGTAAAGATGACTAAAGCACACCTCATTAGATTGCGTAGTTGAGCATAGCCTAATTTCACATCATTAAAGTGACAAAGTAAATGGAAATAGTCAGGGCCAGGCACCTTGCATGATATGCACATTTATTCATCTGGAAATAAAGTTAGGAAATTGTGTGGACGCATGTACCGTACCTCGTCTGTGGCTCTGTGCAAAGCCGTCAAATGGTTGAGGTTCACTTGAATACTGCCGAACACCGAGGAAAACATCTTTATCATCAGCCAGCCCACACACCTAGTCACGAGCAGAGTGATGGGGATGCGAACACACAGAAGAACGGAGATAAAAATTAAAATTAATGACTGAAGAGACTGGGATGACGCATGAAAGGCAACAATGAGAAAAAAGTCCTTTACTGGCAAAGACTGCAGTGCAGTCTTGAAAATTGCTTGAAATTATATATTATTTTCTATTTTCATTTTTAAGCTGTTATATTTAATATTACTGCTTATCAGTGTGACTGTGAGCTGCTTGTGAAGCATAGCTACAGGACAGGATTATTCCTACATGCAGTTTTGTTTTAAACTGGTATAATTGAATAAACCAGTAAACTCTATAATATTCACATGATTAAAAACCGACCGTAAAAGGCTTGGGGAGATGCAGGTATCAATGATGCAGGGGAACGATGAGAGGGGCTGGAGCTGCCCTTGGCTGTCACCCCCCTCAGGCGCTCTCCTGTCTGCTGTGAGAGCCTCCCTCACCCTGCAACGCAGTCACAGGACAGCAGAGTTAAACAAGCAAAAGATCCCTTTCATCCTAAAACACCCCCTCTCGGACAGCATTAACCTTGAGTGAAGGGGGTTACAAAAATGTTCAACTCAATTATATTGACAGATACAAAGTGAAGATACAGATAGTATAATGACTGTCCAATATTACCATTCACTGTCCGGGTGATTCACTTCCTTTCTCCCAATCTTTGTGTGTTTTATCTGCTCTGTTTTTTGTTTTTTCCCCTCTCCCCAGAACAGCAAGATCCCATTACATTTTCTGTATCTTTCCCATCATTTATTTACTCTCCTCTCCATCTCTGTCATCTATGGTACCTGTTGCTCTGACAGACCCTCTCCTGCCTGCTGTTAACAGGACTCGGATCAACCCTGCAGCCGCTAACAAACAGCAGGCAGCAAATCCTTCGCACCAACCAGCCTCTGTACCTACAACATAAACAAAGAAAATGTGTTTGTATGTGTCTACGTGGAAATACTAATATTGAAGTAACACTAGATAGAAAATAATATGTTTAAAGAGGTAATAGTTACATTGTACGTTAATATTATAAATACATAGGGATAGTGTTTTTATATATATTAATTCATACTTTTCAACATGTTTTATTGATGTATTTAAGCAGAGGATATTACAATTCTGTTTGAGTTCTGCAGTGCTTCTGTACTTTTTCCAATCGAACAAACGAGTTGACAGTGAATGAACAGTGTCTCTTCTGGTTACAGACAAAGACTGCACTCATTTGGGTAATTGCTGCAAAACAAGCCAAATCAATATCACACTGTTCATTCATTCTCACGATCATGAAAATAATCAATTGGTAACCCATTCCTTAAAACACAAGACTAAATGTGTTTATTTATAAAATGACATACCATACATAAATACAAATGCTGTTTTACAACAATTAATAAAAAAGGCTGCATTCTGTGATGTGAATGTTGTAAAAGCAACAGTGTCCCAGTAGTAGGGCTAAAAAGACACATATGGCTTATTTATAAAGAATGATAACATTTCAGATTGGTTCATTTTCAAAATGTATTATCATACTTAGAATATTTTACATGTTTACCGGTACATTTCCACTTTATTACCGTATTATCTTAACATTTTGATCGCAATTAAACATTTACAGCTTTATTCCTGTAACAATAGTTGTTTTCCCCATTGTAGTATTCCTGTGTAGAATATTACCTTGTGTGAATCTCATTGATATTGAGAATGTTGTGGAAGCCAAGGGAGGGGTTTTGTCCAAACTTCTTACGATGGTGCGACTGAACAAGCAAGAAGTAGACATTGGTATCAATATTCACTCATGATAACAGAACACCATTAATCTTACAAATAACACTGCAGAAACCATTTAAAGGTGCCATATGTAATCATTTCATGTCAAGTCATTATTAATTGGCCCTGATATGTCAAAAGACATTAATAAATCATGTTCTTTTTGAATACCTCTATGACTGATAACAGTAGTTCAGCTATGCTCATTTCAAAATTAGATTTACAGCTCTGAAATCTTGTTATTGTTTTCATTCCGATGCCCCGCCCTCTACCGTTTGACCAATTAGAAAATCTGAGTGTGTCACATCCAGGTTGCCAGTTACGCACTGCCCTCTTCGTCTAGCTACTGCCACTGGTAAAGTTACTAAACATGTCAGACCTTAGTAAATCTAAAAGGTGTCGTTACAATTCTCAACTTATTCATGATAAAGCCAGGAACAAAACGAGGATTTGTATCGAGGATGCCTTTGAAAGATGGAGACGACTTACCCTTGATAGATAAGTCAGGCATTTACGTTTTCTTATTACTTGTAATAAATGAAAATTGATATTTCGTATAAAAACTATTTTGTCCAATACAGTCTATGATATTTTTTAACAAAGCTAGTATGTTCGTGCAACGGAAACTTAGCGTGATGGTGCTTCGCTCCTAGTGTAATGCTTAGCATGCTAGCCCGGTCAATGACACATAGACATATAGGCTAACGGGGGGAAATATATGCCCGTTATCCTGTATGTCGATGTGTATTCGAACTGACAGGGCAAACTATATTTGACAAATACAACCTATGTGGATATGGGTAGTGTCTGTGCCTATATTGTTCTCAATATGCTGATACGCTGAGGAAATGGGTTTTAACATCAGCACGGCTCTCATCAAGGCAATGGGAAACGTATGGAGACAGCCAAATCACATGATAAAATAATTCCTCATTCGTGTAGCCTATAGGCATACCTTGGTAAAATGTCTCCTCTTTAGTTTTGGGCGTACATTAGGCTGCTAAGCATGCTCTCCTTATTTTCACCAGTATAACCATTGCTAGCGTTGGTTGTAGTTTGTTTGTCTTTGTTTTCTGATAGTACTGACAATAACCATATGATTGCCATTTGTTGTGATATTGTACGCAGGCATGGCATACTTCCTCATGAAAATAGCCTAATTTCTGTGTAAAATGTGTTTGTTAAAGATTTGTTATTGACAAAACATTTGTCTATTTAGCTATTATAGTCCCAGCACCTCAACCCCTAGTAAGAGGCAGTGGAAGTGTGAAGTTCCTTGGAGTAGCCCAGTCGATCGAGCTGGATTCGGCTGCGTATCTGGCAACCTCAGTCAGGGAGAGAGGGAGGGGACTACATAATTTTGACCATGATTGCAGTACCATTTCTGGCCACATTATTACATATAGCACCTTTAAGACTTGAATAGCTTTTGACTATAAAGCATGTTTATTCAGTTGTTCAGTTTTAGAGAAAAAAATCACACCACAGACATGTCAATACTATAGTCATTTCAAGTGGTAACATTCTGTCTTTAAGAAACACTAAAATAAATCAAGTTTCATTGGTAGATCAAAAAGTGTGAAATAAAATATGGAATCAAGAAAAACAATCAAAAAACACAACATACGACCAGTACTTTGTTGCACCACCTCTGGCTTTTACAACAGCTTGTAGTCTCTGAGGCATGGACTCAATGAGTGATAAACAGTTCTCTTTATCAATATTGTGTCAACTTTCTCTGATTGCTCTCATCACAGCTTAGCTGGTTGAAGCCTTGTCATGGGTCATTTTATTTTTATTTGCAGGCCATGACATTGATCTGATGTGTCTTTCTTCAAGGAAAGTTTTCAGTTTTTGCTGTATGACAAAATGCATTAACAGCTTTATAAATGATAATAATCATCCCCAAACATTGATGTCCAAAATGCCAACGCAATCTTGTGCATTTATTGAAGATACACTGACAGCCATCTCCCCAGTGTCGATACCTGACATGCAGCCCCATTTCATCAATAATTGTGGAAATGTAAATGTTTTCTTCAGGCAGTCGTCATAATAAACAACCAGACAAAAGTTCCTGTCATGTTAGGTCAGATTGGTATATCGTTCTTCCTGTGTTGGTATTTAGTCCCTGTTTGTTCCTTTTTTCCTTACTGTGACCCACTTTACCTCTGGCTGGAGCGCTGATATAACACACCTGTCTCTGGTTCGTGATCAGGAGACACACCTGCCTCTGATCATAATCAGAAGGGTTTATACCCCAGCCTCGTTTCTGAGCAAGGGCTGAAATATTTTCATTGCGGTGTAGTTTGATGTTGCAGAGTTTTCCTTGTGTTCCTGGTGCACTTCCTAGCTGCACTAGTTGTACTAATTGGATTAAACTCTTTTATATGCACGCTGTCTCCTGTCTCCGCATCTTGGGGTCACAACTACCGCTACCATGTGGGTCAGTGACAGTTCCAGCATCATAGGCCTCAGTCAATAACACATTTTGCTGGACGATTATTGTCCAACAAATTATTGCCAGTATTATATTGAGACAAAATAAAGCACGAATGTAATCAATAAATATTGGAAAGTCAAGAACCTTTATGTATCTTAAATATGTAAACAAACAAAAATCAAATTGACTCTCAATTACTGATAGCAAAAAATTGCACTTCAATAGAACCCTTCAATTATACATCCTGAGGTGTTATTTCCCTAACTAGTAAAACTGGGTCGGATGGGTTGTTGTTTTGGTCTTTTTTTTGTTGCTTTACTTTCCAACAAATTCCACATAATTGTTCGTTCCTCCGTGTTGATGGGCTCATATTGCTCATTTAATTTGAAGCCGAAATTTGCTCACACAGGGACATTTGGCTTTGCAATTATCTGTTTTCTTCCAATTTTTTTTTTTACTTAGCGCGGTGCTTTTCACTAGCAAATCCTGATTAGTGAGTCTGTGAATCCTGATTCCTGAGAGGGTAAGCTAGAGGTCCCGCTTCTGCTTATCGAGACAAAGATTGTGGTTTACTGACAAGGGCAGGCCCGAGCAAATTACGGCCCGGAGGCTGCATGCAGCCCATTAAGATTTTCAATGCGGCCCGCCGGACGTTCCCAAATAATTTTTATAAACTTTTAACATTAAAAATGTAGCCACCATTATAATGTGCAGAGTTGTTTTCAAATTAAAACAAGTCTTGAACTATAGAAAGGTCGGAATCTGCGCTCTTGAATGATATACGAGCTATTACCGTAATCTATGCCACAGCAGCATAGTCGAGGCACCAATCAGTGCGGGCGGGATTTGTTTCTACAGAGTGTTTCCAGAGCAGCCAGCCTGAAACGTGGGTGTCAAGGACAGATGCGGAGGCACACATACAGCTATATATACAGTCGTGGTCAAAAGTTTACATACACTTGTAAAGAACATAATGTCATGGCTGTCTTGAGTTTCCAATAATTTCTACAACTCTTATTTTTTTGTGATAGAGTGACTGGAGCAGATACTTGTTGGTCACAAAAAGCATTGCTTGACGGTAGGCCTGGTGTACCTGGAATTAAAGGCCTCACCTTTTCTCCTCCAAATATATTGCTGGGTATCGTGGCAAAACAACTGAATTTGTGTTTCATCTAACCACAGAACTTTCCTCAAGAAGGTCTTATCTTTGTCCATGTGATCTGGAGCAAGGGCTTCCTTCTTGCATGGTAGCCTCTCAGTCAAAGGCGACGCAAAACACGCTTGACTGTGGACATTGACACCTGTGTTCCAGCAGCTTCCAATTCATTGCAGACCTGCTTTTTGGTGGTTCTTGGTTGACTCTTGATCATGCTGACCAATTTTCTCTCAGCAGCAGGTGATAGCTTGCGTTTTCTTCATGGTCGTGGCAGTGACAAACTGTTCCATGCACTTTATACTTACGAACAATTTGTCTGCACAGTTGCTCTTGGGACCTTAAGCTGCTTTGAAATGTCTCCAAGTGACTTTCCTGACTTGTTCAAGTCAATGATTCGTTTTTTCAGATCTGTGCTGAGTTCCTTTGACTTTACCATTGTCGTGATTGTAACCGAGTCTAATGACTGCATCACATGAGCCAAATACCGCTACCAGAAAAGTCAACAGGTGTCGTCAATCATAATCACTCACATGAAGTTAAGAGGCCATTCCATGAAGCTAATTTGATTTGATTGTAACTTTTCTACATCACCAAAATTGTTAATGTATGTTGCTGTATGTATACTTTTGACCCAGCAGATTTGGTCACATTTTCAGTAGACCCATAATAAATTCATAAAAATATCAAACTTCATAAATGTTTTTTGTGACAAACATATATGTGCACCAATCACTCTATGACAAAAAAATAAGAGTTGTAGAAATTGTTAGAACTCAAGACAGCCATGACATTATGTCCTTCAGAAGTGTATGTAAACTTTTACACACCGGCACCCAGACAATTATTTTTTCTCAACGTGGTCCCCGAGTCAAAATAATTGCTCAGGTCTGGAAAAGAGGGTTCACTTTATTCATTTATTGCTGCTATTTAAGTACCAATGATTGTCTCACACACACTAGGTGTGGCGAAATTATTCTCTGCATTTGACCCATCACCCTTGGTCACCACCCTCTGGGAGGTGAGGGGATCAATAAATGAGAGCGATGCACAGAGTGAACCCTCTTGAACCCTGTTTAAAAGTGAGCGACAAAGAAAATAAACACAAACTGACATGGCAATTTATCCATTGTCCAGGCCTACGGTACGGCATCATCACCTTGCTAAATGTAGATTTGCGATTTATCACTAAATATGACATTCATTCAGTCCACAATTGCTTTTGACGCACTGATGTCTCCCTTACTCTACCAGTATGTTTGCCTTTTACGACCTTTCCATGTTGTTTGTACATGGTCCAGATTTTAGACACAACTGACTGTGAACAATATTTTTCAACATTGCGTGATAATTTACTGTCTTTAAGAAGTTTGATAACCCTCTCCTTTGTATCAATTGACACTCATGTGTTGGAGCCATGATTCATGTAAATTGACCTGGTGTAACAGTTCTACAAGGTATGACCACTCATTTCTAATGGCAGACTAATGAGCAGTTTTAATCTGATGCAGGTATTGGTTTTGAAAATAAAAATTAACAGGGTGATTCCATATTGTTTTTCTCAGAATTGAGTGAGTCTAGAATTTGTTCACTCTAAAATGTAAACATTAAACTGTTTACTGACTACCACAATATGTTTCCTTTAGTGCTTCTGAAAGCCAGAAAATTGCCATTTGATGGAAGTTTTGTGTCATATCTGCGATCTGCTTTATTTCTACAAAATTAAACAACTGAATGATTGTCCTCCAAGACTGAAGATTGCATCATTTCTTTCAGGGGTTGTATAAAATTGCATTGGCCTAAATGTGACATATCATTGCATTTGCATCACTCTCTATCACAATTTTCTCTGTATTGTATATAACACATCACACTTACTAGACTGTCTGGAGTGCATTGTTGGCAGCACTGGCCCACAATTGGTCGGAACTTGCATAGCAGAGGAACAGGAACATTTCTTAATGCCCATGACAACTAAAGAAGAAGGAAATACAAACAAACAAAATTAAATCATACAAAAAAATTAACTCTAATAGTATGTAGTAATATGTATAAATCATAAGCTTACTAAAAGTGCTGGAATAAAAAACAACTGTGAACATGCAATACTAGTCTGGTGTTTCCACACTGTTAAAAAAATAATGCAACATTATTGATAATAATAGGCACATGTATAATAGATAACAGAAACATAAATATAGTAATATTTAGTCAAGTTTTTCTTCAATTACTTAAAACAAAAAAAATAAAGAAAAGAATGAATACATCTGATAAAAAAGTGCAGTGCAATGAAGCATTAGTTAGAATTTAGACTGATCCTGTTTAGATACAACAGGCTAATGCATCTCCTGAAATCAATGACAACGATCAATGATAATGATCTGAGAAAACAGAACAGTCCACTGAATTAGTGTCTTGCTGAGACACCATAATAAAGACACTATACAAAGAATATATAGACTACAGATTATTATAGTGACAAAGCTGTAGTGGCATTCGTGGATCGGGTTATTGGCAATTCAATGCTACCTAAATAGAAAGAGGACACAGAGACGAAAAAACTAACAGTAAGTCAACAAATTGTAGTGTTGCAGTTTTAGTTTCCAGGCAAAACAAAATGAAAAAAAAAAAAAAAAGGAGAAATAAAGTGAAACTTTCGATTACGAACGCCACAAAATTGTTTGGAAAAATAGGCCTCATGTCTAGGATTAATATTAGGTGCATATTGCTTTTTCTTTGGCTTAGTTGAGAGATAGACATACTGTTTACTAGGGTTGGGCACCATTTGGATTTGGACGATTTTGGTTTTAACTTGCACTTACAGTTGTAGCGACAAACTGTAGTTACAGACAGTGGTTTTCTGAAATGTGGTGATATCCTTTACACACTGATGTCGCTTTTTGATGCAGTACCACCTGAGGGATCGAAGTTCCGTAATTTCATCGTTTACGTGCGGTGATTTCTCCAGATTCTCTGAATCTTTTGATGATATTACCGGCCGTAAATGGTAAAATCCCTAAATTCCTTGCAATAGATGGTTGAGAAATGTTGTTCTTAAACTGTTCTGACAATTTGCTCACCCATTTGTTCACAAAGTGGTGACCCTCGCACTATCCTTGTTTGTGAATGACTGAGCATTTCATGGAAGCTGCTTTTATACCCAATCATGGTACCCATCTGTTCCCAATTAGGCTGTTCACCTGTGGAATGTTCCAAATAAATGTTTGATTAGCATTCCTCAACTTTCTCAGTCTTTTTTGCCACTTGTGCCAGCTTTTTTGAAACATGTTGCAGGCATCAAATTCCAAATGAGCTAATATTTGCAAAAAATAACAACATTTTCCAGTTCATGCGTTAAGTATCTTGTCTTTGCAGTCTATTCAATTGAATATAGGTCGAAAATGATTTGCAAATCATTGTATTTTTGTTTTTATTTACGATTTACACAACATGCCAACTTCACTGGTTTTTGGGGTTTGTACATGTTTAAACTGTTTCAATGAGAACTAGGAGTTAGGAGATTAATAGATATGGATAAGAAGGCAAAGGAGACAGTGGGAGAGAGTCAAGCATGTGGTGGTCTTACAGCAGGTCGTTTTTGTTGATTAGTCGTTGGAATCACCACGTCTCTTTTTGACTCGTAATTCAGCTGCTGCACCATGATGAGTCCCACGTAGCCTTCAGCGCTGTGATCTACCAATGGAAAGGATTGGAGGAAATTATGTATATAACCATGGCATGTAAGTGGGAAGTATTTTTTGAAGTTTGAAGCAGAGTTGATCTATATGCTTAGCCTAACACACACAAAAAACAATCCATGTACCCTTACGTGTACTCATAAACTTAGTGTACAAAACAAGAATTTTGTCCTCCGGCCTTTTGTAGGTAAGTGTTTTATAAGAGCACTCATGATCTATCATTCTTTGCCCATAGGTACAATTCCAACTAGCTAATCTGCACTTCTCCGCCTCCACCATCAAAAATCCTCTTCTTTTCATCCTTGCAGGCAAAGAGAGGAGAGACTCGCGCTGCCATTTTCCCTGCAGATGCTTTGGCTCATTGCACTCAACTTGGAACAAACTTTAGATTTTTGGGCTTGCAATAAAAGAACCAGAGCACAACAGCTATCATCAGGTATATTTGAGAGGGCTTCCACAAATGGGTTATAAATTGTTAAAAAGCAGGCTTCTCATTCTTATATAACACATGCAAAATTAAATTACTTTGTTTATGCTTTGCAACTAATCAACATGCATAAGTAGGAAATCCTTAGAGGATAATCACTACGAAATAGTCATAACAGCAACATGTGCATACTATACTTGAGCACTGTTGAGTTGAGCTGGTTGACTTCCAAATATTCTAATTTCAAAACAAATGTTCCAACTGTAAATCATGTAAGGAGAATTAATTTGTTCCAGGCTCAAACTGTCACATCATAAAAATTACATATAATTGTGAAGACAATGTTTTAAGTAACATTAAGTTGCTGTTTTTTAACTAATGTGCCGTGGGAAATTATGCAAATTCACCTAACTGGTCCAAAACATTTTTTTGCAAATGTGCCGTTGTCCAGTGTGTGTGTGTGTGTGTGTGTGTGTGTGTGGTGGTGGTGGTGGGGGGGGGGGGGGGGGGGGGGGGGGGGTGGCGGGGGTGTATAATGTAGCCTGGGAGAGTTAGGGCTGCATGGGATTCTGGGTATTTGTTCTGTTGTGTTTATGTTGTGTTACGGTGCGGATGTTCTCCCGAAATGTGTTTGTCATTCTTGTTTGGTGTGGGTTCACAGTGTGGCGCATATTAGTAAGAGTGTTAAAGTTGTTTTATACGGCCACCGTCAGTGTAACCTGTATGGCTGTTGACCAAGTATGCCTTGCTGTCACTTACGTGTGCAAGCAGAAGCTGCATACAACATGTGGGTGGGCTGACATGCTGTTTGTACGTTAAATGCTGTCTCATCACGGCACGCCCTTATTATTGTTGTTAGGGTGAAAATCGGACAATATTTACCCCGGGAGATTTCTGGGAGAGGTACTGAAATCTGGAAGTCTCCCGGGAAAATCGGTATGGTCAGCAAGTATGCAGCTGAGCCGCATCAGAGTAGTCAAAGAGTCGCATGCGGCTCCGGAGCCGAGGGTTGCGACCCCTGGCTAAGGAACAAAAGGCAAGTCCCGCTAGGAAAAGGCACTGAAGCATAGGGATGGCTATGCAAAACGAAAGTAAAACTGAACTGGCTGAAAAGTAAACAAAAACAGAGCAGAAATTAGTGATATAAAAAAAAAAAGGCAAACATTGTGATGCCTTTTTGAAATTATTGCGCCGCATATTCTTAAAATGAGCAAAACACGTAAATATTAAATGTACCAAATGTGCTCGTTAACATATTACATATATACTTACAGTGTTTATATAAAACCCAATGGAGGTGTTTTGATGTTTTTTTAGGGGCTTTATAGGCAGAATTGAACAGTTCCCATAGGCTTCATTGTAAACTGAAGTTTGATTGCATTTTTTTTTTTAATATTTAGAATGCATTAACAATGTATTTAAAAAAACATCCATCATGTCTCTCATGATTGTGAATGATAGGCAAAATTCCAAAAAAAGTGCAGTTTCCTTTAAGAGATCATATGATGACAGATAATATTGTGTTCCGTCACATATATTCAGGGATCATAAACATAACTGTATACTTTTTATGATAAAAAATAATACAGATTGAAATTACAAAATGTCCATGTGCTCTTAATCACAGGACACTTACAAATACGTCATCTCTTTATAATCCTCTTAGCGGTCACACCCATCAGTTAGACAAGTCTTATTAAGTTCAATGGAAGATTTTACATTGGTGTTTTTGTTTCTCACTTTGTTGATCCCACTCAGACCCCATTACTTAGCTAATTGAAACCCAAGATTTCCCCACAGGGAGATGCTCCATTTCTTCTGGCTCAAGTTCTCACATTCATTATCAGGTCCAGTGGGAGCAAAGTCACTGATAAGAGGTTGGCGGGTATCAGTGATGCTTTGTAGGAGCGGGGTTGATGGAGGGGATGTGGTAGCAAAGCACCAAGAAAAGGGTATAAAACTCCAAATTATACAGTGAGAGAAAAAGAAAAAGGCTCTAATGGGGTTATATAAACCACTCAGGGAAGGAAAACACGTCCACGTGGACACAGCTATAGACTGCAGGACAAAATGTAAAACTGCGTAAACCTGCGAACAAGACGTTCATGCAGCAGCCTCTCAAACAATATGCATGTCAATCTATCAGATGGTAGCGGAAATGTAGACACATTGTCAACTTTAGATGACGGATTCCGCCACATAATGTGCTAAATTACCCTCACCTCAGCAGTCTGCTTTATTGTGACTTTTGAAATATTGTATTGCAGACCTGCCAACCTTGAAGACATTTTATGAAAACCGTATTTTTCGGACTTAAAATCCTTTTTTTCCCCTCAAAACTTGACAGTGCGCCTTATAACCCGATGCGCCTAATGTAAGGAATAAGTTTGGTTGAGCTTACCCACCTCGAACCTATTTTATTTGGTACATGGTGTAATGATAAGTGTGACCAGTAGATGGCAGTCAAACATAAGAGATAAGTGAAGCTGCACTATGATGGGTCTCGAGTAAACAACACCAACATTATAATTTGGTGCGCCCTATGGTCCGGAAAATACGGTAGTGCCCCTCCTCCACCCCTCATACTGAAGGATGCCCAGACCACTTGGAATTTTTTCAAAAATGTTATGTAAAAACACGTTACACAGTAAAGAGAGATTTTTGTGTTATTATTAGTATGAACATTTTAACATTATGCTTTTTGCTCCCCCTTTTCCCAAATGTTTTTCTTTTGGTTTAAATTCATCCATTTTCTACCGCTTGTCCCTTTTGGGGTCGCGGGGAGTGCTGGAGCCTATCTCAGCTGCATTCGGGCGTAAGGCCGGGTACACCCTGGACAAGTCGCCACCTGGCCAGTCTTTTGGTTTAAATATTAAAAAACAAATATTAAATTGACCCACAAAATACTTTGACAGAAAAATGCTTATATTGTTCTGGCTTCTTAAAGGGGAACTGCACTTTTAAAAAAAAAGATTCCCATCACCCACAACCCTTATTTGAGACATAAATACACACATGACTTTCTCGTTTCTTTGTATTTTAGATAATAAAAAACTGCATGTAAGAGGCAGCTAACAATGCCGTTAACGATGTAGTCTACCTATGAAGCCCTTTAAAAATTGTCCAAAACCTCCAACACCATTTTATATACATGCTGTAAGTATGTGCGCCATGTGGTAAAAAGCACATTCATGATAACATGTAATATTTACAGTACTTTGGCCATTGCACTGACACTTCTTTCCTGAGTGCATATATTTCCCAGAACATAGCAACGTTAGTGTTTGTTACTAAGCGCTAAACGTTTTAAATAAGAATATAAAATAGTGACATAATGTCATTTTTCAGTTTTTTTTTTCCCATTTATTTATTTATTTCAGGTAATGACAAAGAAGTACAAGTTGACAAAACATAATAATATAAATTTATATAGTGCATTATTTTCCAGTTTTGCCTGAAAGGGAGTGGGAAGAAGATAATTTATTTAATCCCACCCCCAGTTCTCCATTCAGTGATTATTCACATGAGTTTCACTCTTACTTTGTTCAAGGATTATAATACAGATGTTGTATCACAGTGACATTACCACAGGTAACAATAATTATTACACTGTAACAATAATTTGTATCAACAATGTAGGAATAATGAATATACCAACAATGGTAATAGACATCATAGCAATAATGGTAATAGACAACATAGCAATAATGGTAAGGAATAATGGTAAGGAAACATTGAGCACATGTTAACACTTTGAGACAGAGTATAGCAGCAGGTCAAATTAAAGACCCTCATCTCTATATGTCTGCTCTCACTGGGATGGTGGTATTTTATGGTGGGTCGCAAACAATGTTATTAACAGCTCAAGCTAGCTAGTAGCTAAAAACTGGCTATTCATTAGTGGTCGGACAGAAGTGTGAGCAAGGTGACATGTTACAACACTAGAAAAGTAGTTCCTTGGTGTTAGCTCTTACAATACCAATGTTGCTCTAGCTTGGTTGATATGCAGGTCACGACATGTAAATGGAACAAAGTTGGCGGTTTTTGGATGTTATTTTAGAGGGCCTTAGAGGAGGAGTGGCTTCATCCTATTTAATCTATGTCATTGAAAAATTCAAATCACTTGTCTGTTCAGTTTAAATGTCACATTTAACATCACAAAATTCAAAAAAAATAAAAAGGCATTTATATATATTTTTTATTTCTTACAATTTCATAGGTACCAATTTGGCACCGGCACCAGTATCGGTTAAAATGTAAAAGATACCCATCCCTAGCAACAAGTGCTTGAAAATGATGACAATTCAGAATCTTGCATGTAGGATTAACTAGCAATTGCCGTTGTAATGATGGTTTAACATTACCGGAATTGTGTATGAATTATTTATTTATGCCTGAATTCTGCAAATGTACATTCACTGTTGTGTTTCGCTGCTGGATTTGCAGTGATAATGATCAATATTGTGTCATATATGAATATTACAGTATATTCATATTAGGGCTGCAACTAACGATTAATTTGATAATCGATTAATCTGTCGATTATTACTTCGATTGATCGATTAATAATCGGATAAAAGAGACAAACTACATTTCTATCCTATCCAGTATTTTATTGGGAAAAAAACAGCATACTGGCACCATACTTATTTTGATTATTGTTTCTCAGCTGTTTGTAAATGTTGCAGTTTATAAATAAAGGTGGGCTCTGTACCGAGGATGTCGTTGTGGCTTGTGCAGCCCTTTGAGACACTTGTGATTTAGGGCTATATAACATTGATTGATTGATTGGTTTATTAAAGAATAAAAAAATAATAATACAAAAATTAAATGAAATAAAAACTCTGCGCATGCGCATAGCATAGATCCAACGAATCGATAACTAAATTAATCGGCAACTATTTTAATAATCAATTTTAATCGATTAGTTGTTGCAGCCCTAATTCATATTGTTTAAATTAGGGCTGTCAAAGTTAATGCGACAATAGAGAGTTAACAAAAATCTATTATGTAATCACATATAAAAGCAACATTTTACGCTCAATTAACGTGGGTATGTTCTGTGTGACCCTCTGCCCATCCTGTAGCGTTGGAAACTGCAGCTACGTTGACGTTCAGCCACAAGCGGGAAGAAATAGCAAGCAGAATTCAACAAAGAAAAAGATACATTAATCGGTAAGCCCAGTTCTAAAATGTATCAAACAAAATGGTAAATGGTCTGTATTTATATAGCGCTTTACTATACCTTGATACTCTAAGCGCTTTACATTATACGTCACATTCACCCATTCACACACACATTCACACCCTAATGGCGAAAGCTGCGCCATGCAAGGTGCTAACCTCAACCCATTAGGAGCAAAGGTGAAGTGTCTTTCCCAAGGACACAGCGGCAGTGACTAGAATAGCAGAAGCTGGAATCAAACCTGAAACCACTCAAGTTACTGGCACGCCTCCTCTACCATCTGCGGCATGCCCGCTCTACCATCTGTGCCACGTCACATTTGCATAACTCTTGTCCAGTCTCATGTTGATAGTATTAAAAACTTGAAACTTGTCCAACATTGAAAAAGTAGAAATATCACAGATTACAGGGGTTAGTGCGTCTGCCTCACAATACGGAGGTGCTGAGTAGTCTGGGGTTCAATCCCGGGCTCGGGATCTTTCTGTGTGGAGTTTGCATGTTCTCCCCGTGACTACGTAAGTTCCCTCCGGGTACTCCGGCTTCCTCCCACCTCCAAAGACATGCACCTGGGGATAGGTTGATTGGCAACACTAAATGGTCCCTAGTGTGTGAATGTTGTCTGTCTATCTGTGTTGGCCCTGTGATGAGGTGGCGACTTGTCCAGGGTGTACCCCGCCTTCCGCCCGATTGTAGCTGAGATAGGCTCCAGCGCCCCCCGCGACCCCGAAGGGAATAAGGGGTAGAAAATGGATGGACATTAACAAACATTTTTGTCAATCAAGGCATGATCGTAATAATCCACATTCTGCGTTATTATGCGCTGAATTGTTATCTAGACCCACTCAGTGGCCTAGTGGTTAGAGTGTCTGCCCTGAGATCGGTAGGTCGTGAGTTCAAACCCCGGCCGAGTCATACCAAAGACTATAAAAAAGGGGACCCATTACCTCCCTGCTTGGCACTCAGCATTAAAGGTTGGAATTGGGGGTTAAATCACCAAAAATGATTTCCGGGTGCGGCCACCGCTGCTGCCCACTGCTCTCCTCACCTCCCAGGGGGTGATCAAGGGTGATGGGTCATTGGTACTTTAACGTGAACATGGAAGTGAAGCGCCATCCCTTTGAATGCAAGCGCTCCAGCAGTAAGAGTTACAAATTCTGCCGGGGATACAAAATCCGGCACAACACTGGCGCGCTGCAAGTATTTTTTTTTTCTATTGACAGCAAAAATGTGTTTTTGTCCATTTTGTGTTGAGCTCTTTGCAAAAAATATTTAACAAACAAAACATTTGCATAAAGCGAACACATTTTACATTCAACTACGAAGTTACAACGCTCCAAGGGATTACCAAACAAGATGGTCTTCACTCAGGTGCACATACATCGGCACTTATAGACATTCATAGAGCAACACAAATGATTGGAGAACAGGAAAGTATGGAACTGAAAACTTTTAGCAGCATAGATTACAATAGTCCGGAATTAGATAAGGATTTAGATCCAGATAAAAAAAAAAAATTTTACACCAGGAATAATTGTTTTTATTATAAAGACGAACAATATAATGGAAACATTAAAATAGACAAACTGTCGATTATTCATTTAAACAGCAGAAGTTTGTATGCTAACTACAACAATGTGAAGCATTTTTTGGAACAATTCAACAAACCCTTCAAAGTTATCGCTATCTCAGAAACATGGATGGATGCTAAAAAAGGTATGGATTTTGACCTGGAAGGATATGAACTAAATTATATCAACAGAACCAACAAGAACAGAGGGGGGGGGGGGGGGAGGGGGAGGAGGGGGGGTAGTAGTAGCTGTGTACATGATGAAGAACCTAAACTACAAAGTGGTAAAATTATGTCACTAGCTATTGATAATATCTTAGAACGTATAACCATTGAAATATGTCATGGAAAAAGCAAAAACTTACTGATCAGTTGTATATTTAGATCACCGAAGTCAAACAATGATACGTTTGACAACTGGATTCGGGCAACTTTTACTGAAATCAATCAAAAAATTACTTTCTTATGTGGAGACTTCAACATTGACCTCTTGAACCCTAACACACAAAAGCCCATAGATAACTTTATTGACACAATGTATAGCCTGAGTGTATACTGTATCATAAAATCACAAGGCCAAGCAGAATCTCAGGACACAGTGCCACACTTATTGATACAATTTTTACTAATGATTTTGATAATAATATGGCCTGCTAATATCCGACATCAGTGATCATCTGCCAGTTTTCATAATCTATGACAGAAACTACAAGAGTAACATTGATGACAAAAATATATTTTGAATAATATGTACAGAACAAAGTATGACAGCTTTCAAAAATGATCTGAAAAAAAAAACGTTGGGACAATGTCTTCAGTAAAAATGATGTTGATGATGCATATGGTATTTTTTTTATTACCTTCGAGATGCTTTATGACAAACACTGTCAATTGAAACAACTTGGTAAGAAGTAAAATACAAATAATCAACCACAAGAGGACTGAAAAATGCTTGCAAAAAGAATACATTACACGGAACATTTATAACACAAACATCTACAGAGGTAGAAAACAAGTACAAAACATATAAGAACAAGCTAACTGGCAAACTACGAACACAGAGGAAATAATATTACAGTCAATTATTGGACCGGAATAAAAACAATATGAGAGCAACATGGGCAATCCTAAATAGCAATATTAAAAATGGTTCTAAAAAGGACTATCCTAAATACTTCTCAGATGGAAATGTAAAAAATGACAATATGAACAAAGTAGTTGAAAGCTTCAATAAGTACTTTGTGAACATTGGACCAAATCTGGAGGAAAAGATTCCAGATCCCGAGTCAGTTGAGGACTTGAATGACACCATAGATAGACACCCCAAATCTATTTTTCCTCGAAGGAGTGACAAAAGAGGAAATAATCAATATTGTGAAAAAAGGTAAATCCAAGAACTCAACTGATTGTAACAGAATTGACATGGAAACAATAAAAAAGGTTGTAGAAGAGATTTCAGAACCTTAAACATATATCAGCAACCTATCATTTTAAACAGGCAAATTCCCTAATAAAATGAAAATGGCAAAAGTCGTACCAATTTATAAGACTGGTGACGAACACTAGTTTACAAACTACAGACCTGTTTCTTTACTTCCACAATTTTCTAAAATGATTGACAAACTTTAACAACAGATTAGACACATTCATAATTAAAAACAAAGCACTCACAACCAATACGGATACAGAGCCAACATTTCAACATCAATGGCATTAATCAAAATAACGTAAGAGATCACCAATGCAATAGATAGCAGAAAAAGTGCTGCTGCAGTGTTTATGGATTTAACAAAAGCATTTGAAATAATTATTCACGGCATCTTAATAAACACATTAGAAAGGTATGGAATCAGAGGGTTGGTCTTGAAATGGGTTAAAAGCTACTTAACCAACAGGAAACAATACGTGAAGATAGGCGAACACACTTCTACAGAGCTGAAAATATTTTGTGGTGTACCTCAGGGATCAATACTCGGACCAAAATTGTTCAATCTTTATATATTATGATGAACATCTTGAACCTTTTTATTTTTGGATAAAGATTATTTATGTATTACATATTTGTTTACTTACTATGGTATATTATTTATTTATTTACTGTTCTGTTTCAGAGAACAAAGAAATGGGATAAAATTGCTATGGTATGAAATAGGGTAGGATTAAATAAGATCATCTTTTTCCTACTCTTTTTCGGACGTGCTGTAATGAAACAACTGGAAATACGTGATGCATTACATTGTATTGTATGCATGTTTGAAATAAACTGAAACTGAACTGAACTGAATAGTATAAAAACTGTGAAAATTATCTGTCTGAGGTACACTTATTACAGATTAAAACGATTGACTACCAGTTAACTGCGAACACAATGTAATTAATCCCGATAACATATTTAATAGTTTAACAGCCCCAATATAAATATTTTAATGACTGTTATTTTTAACAGGAATGTAACATTTCGTAGAAATAAAAAGGCTTTTTTGTATGTTTTGATTTTAAAAAAGACGATTGGGCCAGGCTGGGAGTGATGATTAGTATATTGACTTTGATTCCTTTTAGAAATAGTTTTCAAAATAGGTCTTGAAAAAAGGGACCATCTTATATATATTCTTGTCAATACTAGCTTTGTAATTGCTAAACCTTAGTTATAATGCGAACATTTTTTTTAAAGAAATAAAGGAATCTATATCTAAACAATGTTGAGGGACTTATATAATGTATGTTATGTTTCAAATAGATAATGATCTAGCAGTAGAAAACAATCTGGTGATCCATTGCATTATTTAAAAGCAGCCCAGAGGCTTCTTCAACAATACAGCGGGGACCAGGGGATTGTGCCGAGTATGTGGAGAACACCATTGGGACATCAACGCGATGGACTTGTATCTGTCTGCTAGTAAACCTAACCTTTTGAAAACAAAGCTAAATACTATAGGCACACAACTATTCGTTAGATGTGTCAACTGTCAGTTCCGCTGCTAAAATCACATAAATAAAATCAATCAGCGCATCAATAGCTGTGCGTCACGCAGCATGGTTGCACAGAATCCTTCGAACAAAAGGAATTCTTTATCTTTATGCTTGCTTTGTTCTCTTGTTTTACACTGCTTATTGTATACAATAATGTCCATGTTACAGTGATAGTGGAATACACTTAAATGAACATAAGTTGTTTGCACTGTAATAAATGGCACATTTTGGCTTTCAATAAACAGATGCACGGGCTTTGGGATCAATTTGAATGTAACAACGAACATCAATGAGTACATAATGATCAAACATTAAAATGGTCCTGGGTATGACTCAAAACTGCATCCGGTGATGAGGCTTCAGTTCGGGAGTTCTGGAGTTTTGGGGAAGGTGGAGTTACCCCTCAGTCATCATTGCTCCCAGGTCCACTCTGACCCGGGGTGGTAGTACCTGTCAGGGTCCCAGCTATGGGTTAAATAGCATTTCAAAGACCTCAACGGTGGAAGTGGCGGAGGATGACACTGCATGTCACAACGGCACTGAAGGCGGATGAAGGCTGCAACAGAGGGTGGTCTCCAGTCGTCATGGATCCATGCCACTGGATCAAGGCCCCTCTCTGCCAAGGACCGTGTGGTGGCTGTAGGCGCATCAGTCTCCCCACGCTAAAAGACGTCACGTGCAGGCGTCCTCCCGAATGGGAACCCATCCATTCTGAGGACAGTCATACTCGACTACGAGTGACTGCCGATGATGATGATGATGATGAATGATCAAACAGTAAAAGACAAACTAAGAATAGTAGTCTTTTTAAGAACTCCATTGTGGTGGTGTCTTTTATACATGTAGTAAAACACTAAAATAATTGTGTGAATGCTTTTGTTTACTTGCTGCTAAGAGCTGTTTATTCAACTTAGCCTTTGTGCCACTCGGCTTTTTGTTATTTTTTGTTATATATTGACTTTCACGCCGTGATGCAACTCCCATTATTGCTCTGCCAAACATCAACATCAGGTCTAATTATCCAGATTAACTGCCAACACCTGTGTGGGTGAGTGCAGCCTTTATTAGTTCCCCCCTTTCTAACGGCAGCCAGCATCACAGGAGGGACTGTCTCTTACTTGGGTGCTCTAAAAACAGACACTGGGGACATATCTTAAATACTAGGCAGTAAATGTGGTGTACATTAGAAAATGAACAGACAAATATGGAGATACATAATACCTTGCCAAGTTGACAAATAATACCTTGCCAAGTTGCCACTGTTATGTTTGTCCCAAATACTCATTTAAGGACTTGGATTAACGAAGTTGATCTGGGATGGTCTTCAGATCCTATTGGGACACTGATCAGGATATGCAATATAAAACATTTAGGGCACCCTTATTTTGTGGCATCACGCATGTGTTACTTTTCTGACTAACATACCACATTAGTTGCACTGTAATTAAACCACAGCATTTGACCTTGCAAGATGAACCGGCCTGACATTTCTCACCTAACAGGGTTTCCCTTACATGTAGTTGATTGTGGCACACAGCCATGTTCCCTCTAGGGATGTCCCGATCCAGGTTTTTGCACTTCCGATCCGATACGATGTTGTTTTTGCACTTCCGATCTGATACCGATACTGGCCGATACTGGCCTTATCCGAGCATGTATTAAAATTTAAAGTTATTTAGCCTACTTAGTTGTCAGATTCATGTTGAAAAGGGTTTGGGTACTCTTGATAAAAACTAGCCGGCTGAATTAGGTGAGTTTGAATAATACACAATTTGAAATGCAGTCTGCTGAAAATTATGGAAAGTGCCACTCTACATAGTAACTGATGCAGTGGTCAAAATTGAAATTGCCAACCTGTGTCCCCAACCTGTGACAAATGTAAAGTAGATAATGGTACGTTGTTGCATTTATCTTGGAACTGTTCAGTCATCAGTACATTTTGGTCAAGGATTTTGTCTTTTTTTTCTAAAGTTTTCCAAAGCCCATTCTTACCTGACAGAGACTAGCCCTGTTTGGATGTTTAGTGGACTCATTAACTATTCCTCTCTACACCCAATCTGCACTCTTAATGGGTACAGTGCTGGTCAAGAAACTCATACTGGCAGAAAGGAAGACACCAACTCCTCCATCTTTTCAAAAATGGCTGCATGAACTTGTTTCAGTCATACATATGGAGAAACTGCGATTAAGCGGACAATCCACTAAAAGAAAATGGGAGGACTCCTAGAGCCCTGTGATTAAATATCTTGACTGCAAAAGTCAATAGACTGGTTGGGTCAGATGGTTAAGGTATGAATTACTGTTAGAATTATCATCTATTTTTTTGGTTATTATTTTCTTTTCATTTTGGATTTTCTCTAGTTCATGTAAGCGTCTATCAATGGATTTGTGAATGTGTGTGGGAGTGGGGGCTGGGATTGTTTTGTTTTGTTTGGTTGTATTTGCTTTGTCTTGTGTGTTTTGTTTTTCCTCTGTTATATGTTTTGGCTGGTGTTATTTTTGGAAAATAATTAATAAACATATATATAAAAAATTAAATAAAATAAAAAAAGTTGAAATTGCCACAAATCGCATTTTAAGATTTTCAACACTCTATTGCTGTCTGGTGGCTAAAGTGGATAGTGCACCAGCCCAATTTTTCACGTTTCATGTGTCAGGTAAACCGATGAATGGGGCCATATGGATCTCTTTTCTCTGTAGATTTGCTGTGTGCTGAGGACGTGTGAGCAGTACGTAATTGCGCAGGCGCGCACCTTAGATGGAACATTGACGCCACGGCAAAATAAAAGCCACAAAAAACACCTATAATTTTTTTTTTTTTTAAACCTAAAAACATTTAACATGTATTCTATTAATGGGTATATATATATATATATATATATATATATATATATATATATATATATATATATATATATATATATATATATATATATATATATATATATATATATATATATATATATATATATATATGTACAGTATTTTGTACATTTTACACACTATTGACTAGTGAAGCACCGAAAATCGGCCACCAAAATAATTGTGGCTTTGATCACCAAAACAGCACTGCCGAAACAGGACGTTGTGATGACCTAAGCAAGACGCATAGATGAAATAGATGGACTTCTCTAATGACATCATGGAGACCTATGGATGGGAGCAGAAATAGAGGAAGACAAAGAGTGAGATGGCGAGATGAAATAGACAAATATTGGGGAACAGTGCAGTGGCAGGGAGCAGCTAGAGATCGTTCACTATGGCAGAAACATGCTGAGGCTTTCGTCCAGCAGTGACTGACAACGGCTGATGATGATGAAGCAAGACGCACACGCTTGTCTGGAGCAGAGGCAGCAAGTCTGCGATGTGGATGTACTTTGAGGTATAATAGCAGACAGCGGTCTAAACAATGCAATGTGCAAACATCAAGAGGACAGTGCTGCTCTTTCAAAGAGAGAGATTGCAGTTGGAGCAAAAGAGCGAAGCAAGTGCGACGTCAGCAAGTGTTATGGGACAGTAGAGAGTCGCTGCAGCTCTTGCTGTTCGTCACCTACATAGAGCGGCAGAAGTAAAGAGTCTACAAACATGAGTACAGTCTCCAATAACACTAGAAAAGGATTGCTAATCGTTTTTAATAGGTAAAAAAATCACTAAAATAATTGGAGAAGTCTCTAAAAGTTGAACAATCCTCAACAAGGTCCCACCTGTGTTACATTGTACAGTAAGCAGCAACAGTTAAATAATAGTGCAAAACGACAGAAAATATGTTATTTATTACCAATAACAAAGATTTGTATTAGATAGATAGATAAATAGTACTTTGATTCCTTCAGGAGACTTCCCTCAGGAAAATTTAAATTCCAGCAGCAGTGTACAGAATTGAGATCAAATTTAAAAAGTAAAAAGTAAATAATGTGGGTATAAATGGAAATAAAATAGAAAATATAGCAATAAGAATAAAAATAAAAAGCAACAATAAGAAAAAAAATAACAGTAAAAATAAGAATATAAGAGAAACTATGCAGGAGTGACCATGTTATGAAAATGTATTGCACTGTTATTGCACTGTTTTTTGTTACAGTTTATTTCAGTATTGTTATTGTTTTGCCTCCCCTGTCACCCTAAAAATTCAGAAATTTCCCCCTCTATCTTCCCTTTTTTCTCTTTCTATCGTCTCCTGCTCTGGTCTGGTTGCGCCAAACATCAATATAAATCCATCTAATAAAGTCAGATACAAATAAGGCAACAAGAGCAGTATCCCACACTTCTCTTTTGTAAAGTAAACATGTACAGCAAATATGGCCATCTACATCAACAATATGATTTGCCTGAGCAGCTGGACAGGACAAAAAAAACAAAAAACGTCTTTACAGGGGCAAATAATAGTAAATGGTAAGTATTTATATAGTGGTTTACTATACTTGGAATGATACCCAAACTGCTTTACATTATACATCAAATTCACCCATTTACACACACATTCACACACTGATAGCTGAAGCTGCCATGTGCTCACTATGACCCATCAGGGGCAAAGGTGAAGTGTCTTGCAAAGGACACAACGGCCGTGACTAGGATGGCAGAAGCTAGAATCGAACCTGGAACCCTCAATTTTGGCCCAACTCTGATTTTTCAAAATCGGATAATTTTTCCAGATGACTCTTTACATTGCAAGTAGAATGTGATCTTTATCAGACTCCAGTATAAATGCCCAAAGGGCCCAATGTGGCCCAAATGTGGCCCAAATGTGGCCTTGACTTCATTTGCATACCCAGTTTAATATAGCGAAAACAAAGGTAGTTGACCTAATTCCGTAAACGAACAAAGAAGTCGCTACTACTACTACAAAATAAAAGTCTCCACACTATAAAAATTTGTGTTTTTTTTTAACGTGAAAATAAATTAAAGTTATATAATGTAAGAATAGATAGAGTGGTTTCTCGATCAACAAACTTAAATGGTTCTTGAACATGGTTCGCCCACCAAAACGTTTGTCAAGTAAAACAGATTTCCCCATAAGAAACAATGTAAACATGAATAATTGGTTCTAGCCTCAACAAATGTCCCAATTTTGTGTACATTTTTGTGTATTTGTTGAGTGTTTTGGGGATGAATGAATTATTATTATAATTACTATTATTATTACTACACTATTTTCCAAAACAAATGTTCCTCCTGCTGACAATAACAGCATTTCACTTACATTTATGTCAATTTCCCTGATATTCTATATTTAACAGCGGATTACGTTTTATTGGCCAAGTATGTGACTCTGTCTGCAAATACGTGAATGCATAATCACATGTCTGTTACTTATTCTATTGAGTTTACTGGTCACTGATTAGGCATACTTGCGCTGTGTCGAATAAAAAGTAGCAACCGTGGTGAAATACGAAACTTCTAGTAGACGTGGAATTTTTTTCACTCATTTGCTCTTCATTCGCTTCATCGTCCATCGTTTTTTTTTTCCGATTATTGTATATTTTCTGATCGTGAAAAGCCATAAACCAAAATCAAGATCAAATCCGATTGTCCAGCCCTTAGACTGAAGTCCATCCATCCATCCATTTTCTACCGCCTGTCCCTTTTGGGGTCGCGGGGGGTGCTGGAGCCTATCTCAGCTGCATTCAGGCGGAAGGCGAGGTACACCCTGGACAAGTCGCCACCTCATCAAAGGGCCAACACAGATAGACAGACAACATTCACACTCACATTCACACACTAGGGCCAAATTTAGTGTTGCCAATCAACCTATCCCCAGGTGCATGTTTTTGGAGGTGGGAGGAAGCCGGAGTACCCGGAGGGAACCCACGCAGTCACGGGGAGAACATGCAAACTCCACACAGAAAGATCCCGAGCCCGGGATTGAACTCAGGACTACTCAGAACCTTCGTATTGTGAGACACATGCACTAACCCCTGTGTCACCGTGCTGCCCTAGACTGAAGTCACATTTGAAAATTTTAGATTCCAATTTTTGATTTGGACTACCTCCTGATGTGGCCTGAATCTAATGCGAAAATATCAGATTTTAAGCACTTTGGAGCGTCTAGATTGGAAAAAAAAAAATCTCATCTGTGTCACTTGAGGGCAAAAAATATCAGACTTGGTGTGCAGTGTACACTGGGCCCTAGAGGCCATGTGGTGCAAATATGCATATTCTTAGCAAGATCTTTCAAGATAAGAATCAGATGATCATTACACTGACAATCAAAAGTTTGGATTAAATTGCTGGGTTGCATATGAAGTCACATCCGTTTTCCGTTTTCTTAATTCATAATGATGGTCAACCAGCTTGAGTTTAGCATCAAAGCGAGTAAGTGTAGAGTTTAAGCAGAAAATGCCCTAGTGTTCTGTTCTTGGGTGTTCCAATCCTTCAATAGAGGGATAGGAAAGAGCTTTCATATAATCCCGAAAGAAGTAAGGTAATACAGTCAGGGAAAAAACAAAAGTGCATCGAAATAAATTACTCTATTGTAATTGTTGGTCCAATTCCCCGTATTTTTGTAGTCGATAGTCATGGCAGGAACTAAAAGCTTAGTTGTTGTCTTTGCGCAGGAAAGCCACGTGCTGTATTCGACACGTATGGCACAATATAGATATTTGTGCTATTTGGTGCTATTTGTTAGCATAAAACATCCTTCCATCCATCCATTTTCTGCCGCTTGTCCCTCTCGGGGTCGCTGGAGCCTATCCCAGCTGCACTCGGGCGGAAGGCGGTGTACACCCTAGACAAGTCGCCACCTCATCGCAGGGCTTAATGGGATACAGTATATTATGCAGAGTAATGTCAAGAATGATGCATGTGCCAAAGCAGCATTCAGAACAAATAATATGGAGTACAAAAATACTGTAAAAATTTTCTGACTCCAAAAAATCAATCAACCAAAGAACAGTTTTTCTGATTGACTAATCAGTTGAACTTGCTTGCATCGATTCCAGGGATCCACTTTGCTACGCCATACTTTCAACACTTGATTTCCCATAAATGATAGTGAAATTGACAAGTGAACATTGTGCATGATATAAGAACAGACACTTAAAGGCTAATAAAATGCTTCATTGCAGTGATGAAAGCGGAATCAATAGTCTGCAAGGCTTTACTACACTGTGGCCTCTGTACTTTCGAAGGAATCTACCATGTGTCCACGTTAAGTACACAAGGGCCAAGCTGGGAGTTATGTACCGTATAGTGGAGTGATTACACTGCATTGTAAAATTCAAAGGACACACAGAATACGTTGTAATTATATGGGGTGCAGAGTTGTGTTAATAGTGTGTTGTGGGTGCTTGCAGCCTTGTTTGGTGCACTGATGACTGACCTAGACATGAATAATGGCATAGTCAGGGTTGTACATAAATGCATATGTATTCATGGACAGTTTAAACTCCTCCTAGTTTCCTCAAATGGTACAGTAGGTTCAACGAATAAAACGTGTGGTGCCAGGAAAGGCCCCTGAGAGAAAAAGCAAGGGCTCTTGGTTGCCAGGATGGCCGTTTGCGGTTTACAGTAGGTCATAAATACTATTACCCACACATCACATTAGTTGATGTGACTGAGACAATTAAAAACTCATACATTTGGGTGGCATATAAAGTCTTATGGGCTGTAACGATTACCTGTTTTAATGATAAACTCTGGAAAAACTCCCCGCGGTTAATCCTACTGTTTCAAACTAAAATTATTGTAAAACCCTGATTGATGACCCCAGTTCAATAAACAGGTACCTCATTAGGATGCTCAATTTATGGAGACGCAAGCTAGCGTGCTAATTGCTGATGTTAACATGAATACAAGACATATTTTCCCTTAAATACTGTACACCATACTCAAATAAAAATGTATATACAAACCCTGTTTCCATATGAGTTGGGAAATTGTGTTAGATGTAAATATAAACGGAATAGAATGATTTGCAAATCATTTTCAACCCATATTCAGTTGAATATGCTACAAAGACAACATATTTGATGTTCAAACTGATAAAAAAATGTTTTTGTGCAAATAATCATTAACTTTAGAATTTGATGCCAGCAACACGTGACAAAGAAGTTGGGAAAGGTGGCAATAAATACTGATAAAGTTGAGGAATGCTCATCAAACACTTATTTGGAACATCCCACAGGTGTGCAGGCTAATTGGGAACAGGTGGGTGCCATGATTGGGTATAAAAACAGCTTCCCAAAAAATGCTCAGTCTTTCACAAGAAAGGATGGGGCAAGGTACACCCCTTTGTCCACAACTGTGTGAGCAAAGAGTCAAACAGTTTAAGAACAACGTTTCTCAAAGTGCAATTGCAAGAAATTTAGGGATTTCAACATCTACGGTCCATAATATCATCAAAAAGTTCAGAGAATCTGGAGAAATCACTGCACGTAAGCGGCATGGCCGGGAACCAACATTGAATGACCGTGACCTTCGATCCCTCAGACGGCACAGTATCAAAAACCGACATCAATCTCTAAAGGATATCACCACATGGGCTCAGGAACACTTCAAAAACCACTGTTACTAAATACAGTTGGTCGCTACATCTGTAAGTGCAAGTTAAAGCTCTACTATGCAAAGCGAAAGCCATTTATCAACAACATCCAGAAACGCCGCCGGCTTCTCTGGGCCCGAGATCATCTAAGATGGACTCATGCAAAGTGGAAAAGTGTTCTGTGGTCTGACGAGTCCACATTTCAAATTGTTTTTGAAAATATTCGACATTGTGTCATCCGGACCAAAGGGGAAGCCAACCATCCAGACTGTTATCGACGCAAAGTTCAAAAGCCAGCATCTGTGATGGTATGGGGGTGCATTAGTGCCCAAGACATTAACACTTACACATCTGTGAAGGCACCATTAATGCTGAAAGGTACATACAGGTTTTGGAACAACATATGCTGCCATCTAAGCGCCGTCTTTTTCATGGACGCCCCTGCTTATTTCAGCAAGACAATGCCAAGCCACATTCAGCATGTGTTACAACAGCGTGGCTTTGTAAAAAAAAGAGTGCGGGTACTTTCTTGGTCCGCCTGCAGTCCAGACCTGTCTCCCATCGAAAATGTGTGGCGCATTATGAAGCGTAAAATACGACAGCGGAGACCCCGGACTGTTGAACGACTGAAGCTCTACATAAAACAAGAATGGGAAAGAATTCCACTTTCAAAGCTTCAACAATTAGTTTCCTCAGTTCCCAATCGTTTATTGAGTGTTGTTAAAATAAAAGGTGATGTAACACAAGCCCTTTCCCAACTACTTTGGCACGTGTTGCAGCCATGAAATTCTAAGTTAATTATTATTTGCAAAAAAAAAAAAAAGTTTATGAGTTTGAACATCAAATATCTTGTCTTTGTAGTGCATTCAATTGAATATTGGTTGAAAAGGATTTGCAAATCATTGTATTCCGTTTATATTTACATCTAACACAATTTCCCAACTCATATGGAAATAGGGTTTGTACATTAATTGCTGTTTGAGGATTTAAGCTATTCAATAGTGCACATTGAACCTACAGGTCTCTGAGCACAGAATGGGAGCTGAGGAGGCACGAAAGCAGAGGAAGTGAACCCGGGTGACGTCACAAACCCAAAGTGCAACAAGACAGACTATAAAACCTTTAAAATTAAAATAGATTAACGTAAACAATTTTAAACATTTAAATAAAAAAAAGACTCTTAAAAAGCCAGAACGATATTTAATGTTTTGCCTGCCAAGGAAAGAAATGTGTCTGTTTTTTTTAGAGGCCTACTGAAAGCCACTACTACCAACCACGCAGTCTGATAGTTTATATATCAATGATGAAATCTTAACATTGCAACACATGCCAATACGGCCGGGTTAACTTATAAAGTGCAATTTTAAAATTCCCGCCACACTTCCGGTTGAAAAACTCCTTTGGATATGATTTATGCGCGTGACGTCACAAAAGCAACGGAAGTGGTTGGACCCCATCGGACCCGATAGAAAAGCCTCTTGTTTTCTTCGACAAAATTCCACAGTATTCTGGACATCTGTGTTGGTGAATCTTTTGCAATTTGTTTAATGAACAATGGAGACTGCAAAGAAGAACGTTGTAGGTGGGATCGATCGGTGTCTTAGCGGCTAAGTACAATACTGTAATATCTGTGATATTTGCATTAGTGTACTGTGTCTTTAAGGGTTTGGGGAACGCGCATGCGCGAGTGAGTTGGCGGTGAACTTGAGTGTGTGTGAGCGTGACTTTTGGCTAACAGCAGCTCGTGTATGTGTGTGCGTTACTTTTTGAACTACAACCAGTTACCGCTTGTTAATAAAGCGATTGAGCAATTTGTTTAATGGGCAATGGAGACTGCAAACAAAGTTGTAGGTGAGATCAGTGGAGCAGCGGACTACAGCAACACAAACACCAGGAGGTTGTGTTGTGTTTTGAGCAGGATAACAGACGCACTACGGTGAGTCTAGCTTTGACTTCCAAACATTTGATCGCTTGCCCGTACGTGCGTGTCGATATGTGCATGTGACGTACGTAACTTACCATACCATACCATACCAACTTTTTGGGGAAATACATGTTTCTTGCCGACTCTGATGGCGGCAGGGGTGTCGTCAAAAGCGTACAACGCCCGCCGCCGCATCTAAGTTAGCTACGCAGCTAGGTTAGCTTCTGTTTTTTTAGCTTCGCCAAGCGGAATATTATTAATCGTGTATTTACATGTTCATGGTTTAATAGTATTATTTATCTTCTGTCTATGCATCCAGTCAGGGTTTTTTTTAATTTAGTTTCTATCTGCATTTGAGACTGCTATGCTATCGCGTTGGCTACGCAGCTAGGTTAGCTTCTGTTTTTTTAGCTTCACCAAGCGGAATATTATTAATCGTGTATTTACATGTTCATGGTTTAATAGTATTATTGATCTTCTGTCTATCCATCCAGTCAGGTTTTTTTTAATTTAGTTTCTATCTGCATTTGAGACTGACGCTGTCACGTTGGCTACGCAGCTAGGTTAGCTTCTGTTTTTTTTAGCTTCGCCAAGCGGAATATTATTAATCGTGTATTTACATGTTCATGGTTTAATAGTATTATTGATCTTCTGTCTATCCATCCAGTCAGGGTTTTTTTATTTAGTTTCTATACGCATTTGAGACTGACGCTATCGCGTTGGCTACGCAGCTAGGTTAGCTTCTGTTTTTTTAGCTTCGCCAAGCGGAATATTATTAATCGTGTATTTACATGTTCAGTCACTGTGAATGTCCATTTCGCGTTCTCGACTCTCATTTTCAAGAGGATATAGTATCTGAGGTGGTTTAAAATACAAATCTGTGATACACAATAGAAAAAGGAGAGAGTGTGGAATCCAATGAGCCAGCTTGTACCTAAGTTACGGTCAGAGCGAAAAAAGATACGTCCATCACTGCCTTTCAAGTCCTTCACTGTAACGTTACTACTACAAAATAAAATAAAAGTCGCAACACCTTAAAAATTTGTGTTTTTTTAACGTGAAAGTAATAATGTATGAATGGATGTATATAGCGTAATATATTCGGGAGGGTTGAAACATTTTTATGGTTGTTAAGTAGAGGAGACACGGACATCAGCATGGATCAACGGGAGCTTTATTTTTCAACTCACATGTAAGCAAATGCGCCACAACCTCAGTTCCGGTTTTTCAATAATCGCTATTTCTTCAGAATGAAAATATATAGCTTATGATTTGCGCACTACTGACAAATGATTTCACTGAAAATATGGTTGTCTTAAATGGAAACCGAAACCAGGTGTTGTGATGAAAAAATTTCCATTGGCGACTGCGTCTTTCCGGCGCACACAAGTGATGTAGCTTGCCCAAAGCTGACGAAGAGGGGAATATATTTAAGCTAGAATTCACCAACTCAAGTATTTCATATATATATATATATATATATATATATATATATATATATATATATATATATATATATATATATATATATATATATATATATATATATATATTTACTTTATTATACATATAAATAAAAGAAATACTGAATTTCAGTGTTTTGAATTTCATACAAACCCTTTATTTATTAAGTAAAAAATATTAAAGTTTGGTGATTTGGTAAAATTGCAAACAGCTAAAATGATGTACAAAGCAATCTATAACCTGCTACCAAAGAATGTACAACAATTCTTCTCAACTAAAGAGGAGAAATATAACCTTAGAGGAAAAAATAATTTAAAACATTTATATGCACGTACAACACTTAAAACTTTTAGCATAACAGTATGTGGAATTAAATTATGGAATGGATTAAATAAAGAAGTTAAAAATTGTACTGACATGTTCCAGTTTAAGAGGTTGTTTAAATTAATAGTGCTTACAAAGTACAAAGAAGAAGAATTTTGAGAAAAACTTCCAACCTTATTGAAAATATTCTTCATCTCAGTATGTTAATAATGACTGAATTAATTAATTATATATTACAAACTGTTGTATATACTAATTCATAGATGTTATTTTATTATATAAAAAGGTCAGTAAATGATTTTATATAATTGTAAACGCTTTGAAGTGGGAAAGGGGTAGGATTAAATAAGCTTTGCTTCTTCCTACTCCTTTTCGGGCATGATGTAAATGAAATGATATGAAATTGTGTGATGTATTATGATGTAAATGTGTTCATGTTCGAAATAAACTAAAAGAAAGAAAGAAAAGAAAGTGTTCTGGAGGCTATCCAGTAGATGGCAGTATTGCATACTTGTCAACCTTGAGACCTCCAATATCGGGAGGCGGGGGGTAGGGGGTGGGGGTGGGGGTGGTTGGGGGCGTGGTTATTTATAGCTAGAATTCACCAACTCGAGTATTTCATATATATATATATATATATATATATATATATATATATATATATATATAAAAAATATATATATATATATATATATATATATTTATTTATTTATTTTATTTACATAAAAGAAATACTTGAATTTCAGTGTTCCGGTGGCTATCCATTAGATGGCAGTATTGTCCTGTTTAACTTCTCCGTTCATGATGAGAATATCATTTCGGCCACCGTGTTCAATGGAGAAGTCTGTTCTACATATTTACAGGCAACATACACCTTCCCCTTCGAACTGTCCTGGATGAACTGAAATTCTTGTTTCCATTCGTTTTGGAACTTGCAAGCGTATTTCTTCATCTTGCTCGTCGACGGCGTCGCCATGTCTGTAATTTCCTCGTTCTTCTGCTTCGTCTCCTTGTTGTGTGCGCAGTTGTGCACTCTCCTCTCTAAAAGCCCTAGATGTTATGACGTCATTGGGCAGGCAAGCTGTTTATATTGTGGGAAAGCGGACGTGAGAACAGGCTGTCCCCACTCAGTCTCAGGTCCGCATTGAGCTGGAGGGGGCGTGGCCTCCAGCTCCGGCTGAATACCGGGCGTTTGTCGGGAGAAAATCTCTGCCGGGAGGTTGTCGGGAGAGGCGCTGAATACCGGGATTCTCCCGCTAAAAACGGGAGGGTTGGCAAGTATGGTATTGTCCTGTTTAAGAGTGTCACAACATTGCTGTTTACGGCAGACAAACTGCTTTACGGTAGACTAAACGTGACTGCTGTTGCTGTGTGTTGCTACCGCGCTGGGAGGACGTTAATGAAACTGCCTAACAATAAACCCACATAAGAAACCAAGAACTCGCCCTCGATCATTCTACAGTTATGACGTCATTGGGCAGGCAAGCTGTTTATATTGTGGGAAAGCGGACGTGAGAACAGGCTGTCCCCACTCAGGTCCGCTGGAGGCCACGCCTCCTCCAGCTCCGGCTGAATACCGGGAGTTTGTCGGGAGAAAATTTCTGCCGGGAGGTTATCGGGAGAGGCGCTGAATACCGGGAGTCTCCCGGTAAAAACGGGAGGGTTGGCAAGTATGACTGTGCTGCCTCTGAAAAATATTTTTTTCACGGACATGACCGTGGGCTGTCGTCACGTCGTGACATTACTGGTTTTACGAGGAGAGGCGCATGCTAGGCAACACACACGCATGGAGTACTTACAAGCAGAAACAGTGTGTCGACAGAAAAGGGAGAATGGACGCACTTTGGCTTGAAAACTAACGACAAAGGTGAAGTTATAACACTGAAGCGCCGCTCAGCAAGAGGTGCTTTAAAAACATGGCTAGCTAGCTAGCCGCTAACATCCAGCCGCAGTCTGCAGTGTTTTAGCTACTTCTGAATCACTAATCCTCGCCTCCATGGCGACAAATATATAAAGCTTCTTACGAGTATCATCCCTGCAGGACCAGGAATAGCTAAACATGCTTCACTACACACCGTAGGAGGATACAATAGCTAACTGCTAACAGCAAACTACTGCTGCTGAATGTAAACAAATGCCATGGGAGGATCTACACCATCATGGTTTATAAACTCAGAAAATATGTCCCTGGATACAGAAGAACCTTAATTATGACCTAAGTATGACCCTGTAACTACTTGGTATTGGATTAATATCAAAATTTGTAGTATCACCCAAAACTTATGTAAAGTTTTCAAACAACAGAAGAGTAAGTGATTATTACATTTTTAACAGAAGTGTAGATAGAACATGTAAAAACAGAGAGTAAGCAGATACTACCAGTGAATGAACAAGTGGATAAATATTACATTCATTTTCTACCACTTGTCCTTCATAATTTTGACAAATAATACAATATGTTAATGCATAGTTCAGCATTGATTGATTGTTTGAGAAGTTTATTGACATCTTAAAGAATTGAATCCATGTAATGCTTTAAAAAGGCAAATGGATGGCACAAAAAGACAGAAGGCTTGTTTCCATTGTGGTCTATTAAATATTCATCACATTTGATACATTCAATAATAAAAGATATATAATTTTTAGGGCTGCAACTAACGATTAATTTGATAATCGATTAATCTGTCGATTATTACTTCGATTAATCGATTAATAATTGGCTAAAAGAGACAAACTACATTTCTATCCTTTCCAGTATTTTATTGAAAAAACCAGCATACTGGCACTATGTTGTGGACATTGGGGGTGCAGCATACACCAACAACACAGAAATGTAACTCATCAGAACTGAATCAGATATTGTACACGTTTCTGTTGTGAATAATAAAGGATTCATTTTAGGCTGCCTCTGAATAATAGCATGAAATATTCCAGCACCTTCATAACATTTAGTTATACTAAAGTGTCACTCAAATCTAAATAGATTTATATAGCTTTATCGGCCCGGCTACATTGATCCATTATAAAACCAACCTGAGATATTTCTGTCCGTTACGTTTATTTCGAAATTGGTAACCGTGCGTTTTCTCTCTCAAAACGGAGCCCCGCGTTGCAACAAAGGCATAAAGTTAACGTTACTCACAAAAAAGCTGAACTCACGAATGCCTGTTGCCACTATGGACTTAAAAAGTTACGTACCGTGAGTTCCCTTCATCCATGGCTCCAACATGTTTCATTTTGCAGGTGCTCCTGAAGCAATGTTGTACTTCATTGCCATTTTGCAGGAAATGGTCTTCTTTGAAGTCTTTAAAGTAAAGTGTTCCCACACTTTTGACGACTTAGGTCGTACACTTTTCTCCATTGAAGCAATAACCTCAAGATGTTTTTCTGCTGGACTATCCGTACGGTTTACCTGCGACATTTTTCGAATGTTTCCAGACAGCGTCGTCACGTGAGCTGTACATGACACATCATTGGCTAGCTTACCTCCACCTCATGAGACGTAGCCTCATCGCCGCCCTGGCGCTGTTTTGTACTGTTTTTGTACTTACTTTGATTATTGTTTCTCAGCTGTTTGTAAATGTCGCAGTGTATAAATAAAGGTTTATAAAAAAATAAAATAAAAAAAAATAAAAAAATTAAATAAAGTAATAAAAAAGCCTCCGCGCATGCGCATAGCATAGTTCCAACGAATCGATGACTAAATTAATCGCCAACTATTTTTTATAATCGATTTTAATCGATTTTAATCGATTAGTTGTTGCAGCCCTAATAATTTTCAAATCACCTGACATGTATATAAAAAAATATGTTAAAAAAATTGATAAATGATGTACATATACACAGTATACATGTCAGGTGATTTGAAAAACAATATATGTTAAAAAAAAAAAAGGGGGGGGGGTGTATATACACTATGTACATGACACTATGTACATGACTATGCACATGTTGACTCCAAGAGTGTGCAAAACAGAATGAGAAAATATATATACACTATAACCACATATAAACCTGTTTGATGCTTTGAAGAGTTGCTGGGGATCAATTTTGGTTCAGATCAGGTAGAGGTTGAGCTGAGCCAGGATTTTATGGCAGTTTTCAAATTTAGTAGGGAAATTAGGAGCCTTTGTAACCCGTTTTCTTACTTAGTACTAAAAGATAAGTTGTCGCGTATGTTCATTATGTTATTTAATGAGAAAATTGTTATTTAATTGCAATAAGAAATGTATGTTTAATGTATCATAATATTTTATGTTTAAATAAAGCCAATAATGACTTTTTTTAATACCCTTTATTTTTAAAAGTTTTAGAACCTATTTTGAAAAGTAGGTCCTAAAAGATACAAGAGATTTGTGGCCGTATACTGCATACTACATATTATGAAAAGCCGCCTAAATCTCATAATTAAATCATCATTTATTCAGATATGTACACTGTAAAGACATCTGAATATATGACATTTTTATCAAACGGGTCATTCTAGCTTGCCTTATGACCTCCAAGAAAATGTGCTTTCTGCAAGTGCAGTGTCGGTATATATTATTTCTGAAAGATGTAATCAAGTTTCATCCAAAGTCCTCACATTGCTTCAAGAAAGGTCTACATTACTTGAATGGCCTCATCAAGTAATTCAACACCTCAGTAAACCAACAGAAAACTTTATTTTGCAAAGAACTGTCTAACCCAGTATTTCTGTAATATTCACAAAAACATGCTGTATGTGGAGATGGCCCAGTCTAAACTGGTAGACCTAAAGATGCAATGTTCTGCTGGAGAGCAAGATGGTCTACTCTACAACTATTTAGTGAAACCCTTTTCCCATGTAAAGTTGCCGGCAGGGAAGACAGAGGAGCCAGCTGTGGTCTTTATTTGCACACTTTGGTGTTGTAAAAGGCACTAAACTCACCCAGGCACCTTAGATATGGTGCAGTTGGGCAACATAGTGGGTACACCCCTCACATTTTAGCAACCATCTTTATCATAGTAGGACTTCATAGTAGGGATAGAATTATATAAATAAAAATTGGATATAAATTAGCAGCTATGTTAATTTCAATGTAGTGGGTCACCAGGATCCTCAGGTAGTGATTTGTGTGTTTCCATGGGAAATGTCATGATATGAATGTCATAGTAAATAAATCCCCGTTTCAACTTCTCGATGTTGTGCTCATTCGTGGCGATGATGTTTTAACAATTAGGGGAAGTGCTGTAATGAAATAATATAAAAAAACATACTGCGGTGGCGCTGATGAAATATACTTATGCTCTGACAGCATCTGCGCACAAATGGGACTTCTGACAAAATCCTGCTTTTCTTGAGTAAGCAGGTACAGGTAAATACAATATTTTGAATTGTATTTGTTGAATTATAGATACATTATTGTATAAATATTATTATTTGATCATCTATTTTCCACACAACTGTGTCTCCCTGTTGTTAGCTATCTTTTGTGTAGATTACCTGACACGCTATATTCCCTCTGTTTAAGCACGTTTGTCCATCTTTCTGTTGCCAATGTTGTCTTATCTATGATTTTCTAGTCTCATCGTTGCCTTAGCAACTCCAGTTTGCACTTCATATCACAATTTATACTCACAGGACTATCACTTCAGTGGTTAGCATCTTTCTATGGTGTTCTAATCCCGTTTTTGAGTGACATTTGCGTTCACAAGTGTTCCACTTGCTATTTATGAACTTGGAGGGAACACACTACACTGAAACGTGCTGCACTCAGTGCACTGATATTTTCTGGGACTGTGTCTTAAAAAATAGGTCACCACCACACTATGCTTGCTACGAATCACATCACATTTACTGCTTGTTGGAGCTCAACCTTTACTATCATTTGACATATGACAAACATACTAAACAGTGTACAGTACCGGTAAATAAACAAGAGATAGCCTCCAAACTCCTTCAAGAAAAGAATTCATTGGCTGTGCTGAGGGATAGACAGAGTAATCTAATAATGTGTGTAGTAATCTGGTCAGTTGTTGGAAATGTATTGTAGATTGATTGAAGCATAGCTATTCTTCTAATCAAGAAAACTATTAGGTAAACGTCAAACAGATTATGGTGGATTTTAAACAAGAGGTTCAAAACATAATGTGCCAAGTACAGGGTTTCTCTTACATGTAATTGATTGTGGCGCATTGCCACGGCAAAATAAAAGCCTCCACACCTTAAAAAGTAGGGTTTTTTTACTTGAAAAAAAATTCAAGTAATATTTTGTATGAATGGATTAGGCCTGCAACTAACGATTAATTTGATAATCGATTAATCTGTCGATTATTACTTCGATTAATCGATTAATAATCGGATAAAAGAGACAAACTACATTTCTATCCTTTCCAGTATTTTATTGGAAAAAAACCCCAGCATACTGGCGCCATGTTCTTTCAACTTGCCAAATAAAACAAGGAAAATGTTACAAAAATGCACACTTTTGACACCCCTGCTATAGATAATACAAAATTAAATCTGATAAATCTATAGATAAAAAGCAGAGCCTGACGACGCATGCCCGTTTATCACAACTCTCTCGCTCTCTCTGTCTCTCCCCCTCCCTCACGAATGCTGCTGCGCGCGCAATTTGTTTTGTTTTGAACCTTCTTAACCCTGAACGTACATTGAAAATACACGCAACCCTAACTCAAAATGCTGGACATTTGAGGCATTTAAGAAACACTGCCCGGACAGCCCTGCAAAAGAGGACATATCCAGTGAAAAGAGGACGTATGGTCAGGACCATGCTAGCAGCGATCGGTTTCACCGGACATGTCCTCTTTTGCTAGCATGCTAGCAGCTAACGGGCTAGGATAGACTGACCATAGGTCCTCTTTTCACCGGACATGTCCTCTTTTGCGGAGCTGTCAGGGCGGAGTTTCTTAAGTGCCTCAAATATCCGGCATTTTGAGTATTGTTTATACAACGTGCAGTACGCTACTTAATATGTCCATGTGGAAACTCGTTCGGTACAAACCTCACCGAACCGAAACCCCCATACCGGTTCAATACAAATACACGTACCGTTACACTCCTATTATTTTGATTATTGTTTCTCAGCTGTTTGTAAATGTTCCAGTTTATAAATAAAGGTTAAAAAAAAAAAATCAATAAATAAAATAAAAACGTAGCCTCAGCGCATGCGCATAGCATAGATCCAACAAATCGATGACTAAATTAATCGCCAACTATTTTTATAATCGATTTTAATCCATTTAATCGATTAGTTGTTGCAGCCCTAGAATGGATATATATTAGGGGTGTAAAAAATTCTACATCGTTTGGCGAACCTCTGGATCGATGTATATATAGTATGGATCGGTCAATCTCTGGTTGGAAAGTCATGAATCGGTTTAAGGTAGATCTGATACATAATATGGCCGTTTTAATCTTGCGAGACTTCTGTGATAATGTTATTCGAGAGTACCATTCTTGTTTGCAAATGACAACGACAGTGCAACATAGCAGACAACACCAAAAGAGTTTACAAACAATGCACCCCCGAATATTACATCTAAAGTGTGGTAAATGATTGGATTGTTTTTTTAAAAAGAATGGTCAGTTGAAAAAAGCATGGCCATTTGTAACGTTTGGAAAGTAGCGATTAAGTAGCGGCAGCACGACTAATCTGAGCACTCACCTGTTGTGATGGCATTGAGATGAAGGAGCTAAGGATGCTAATGCTAGCAGACCTGCCAACTGGCAAGAAAAGAGGACACTGATTTTAAAGACTTCCAGCTCCGATTACCACAACTCTAAGGTAATCACAGCATCTACTACACTGTTTATTGTGTTAAAGACCTAGTAAGAGCTGCCAAGTGTGTGCACTTAAAACACATTTCCTTGTACTTTTAAATGCAATGACAACGAGGTCCATTCCATTCTGGTCAGAGCAGAGAGGAGGACCACACCCACTCTGCGCAGTGCTGCTGCTGTTTCCGCCATGGTTGAGATGTAAATGATTCATCAGTGTCATGCTTCAAATAAAAACAAACCTATTGTTCATGTCAATGAGCCAGTCAATAGATTTGGTTCATTCTTGAATATCACAACCCTTCAGTCTTTTGATCAATATGATACTATAACATTGAACAATCACCGCTTGCAACGCCAGAGTGGAAGAGTCCAGCCCCTTCGTGAATAAATGCTAACAAAAGTCAGCTAACAATGGAGGTAATGTGATAGGCTCCATTACGCATATAAAGCGCTCTAAAAAATATCCAAAAAACCTCCACCAGTTTAATATATGCATGATGTAAGTATATATATGTAATGTAGTAACAGGCACAATAATAATATGTAATATTTCCGGATTTTGGTGATTTAAAGCATACGGCAGCGTATACTGTTAATTTCACTGATGCATCACAATGTTTGCTATTTACTTAAACTGGGGGACGGCAACCTGCGGCTCTTTAGCGCCGCCCTAGTTTAAATCTATGAAACAATATATGAAAATGGAAAAAGGTGGGGGGAAAAATACTTTTTCTTTGTTTTAATATAGTTTTTGTAGGACAAACATGACACAAACCGCCCTAATTGTTAGAAATCCCACTGTTTTTATTAAACATGCTTCACTGATAAGAGTATTTGGCGAGTGTCGTTTTGTCCTACTACAAAACACAAAACCAGTGAATTTGGCACGTTGTGTAAATCGTAAATAAAAAACAGAATACAATGATTTACAAATCCTTTTCAACTTATATTCAATTGAATAGACTGCAAAGACAAGATATTTAATGTTCAAACTGAGAAACTTAATTTTTTTTTTCAAATAATCGTTAACTTAGAAAAACACATTGAAAAAAAGTTGGCACAGGGACATTTTACATGGCCTTTCCATTTAACAACACTCCGTAAACGTTTGGGAACTGAGGAGACCAATTTTTGAAGCTTTTCAGGTGGAATTCTTTCTCATTCTTGCTTGATGTACAGCTTAAGTTGTTCAACAGTCCAGGGTCTCCGTTGTGGTATTTTCCGCTTCATAATACGCCACACATTTTAAATGGTGGACAGGTCTGGACTACAGGCAGGCCAGTCTAGTACCCGCACTCGTACTATGAAGCCACGCAGTTGTAACACGTGCAGAATGTGGCTTGGCATTGTCTTGCTGAAATAAGCACGGGTGTCCATGAAAAAGACGTAGCTTGGATGGCAACATATGTTGCTCCAAAACCTGTATGTACCTTTCAGCATTACTGGTGCCTTCACAGATGTGTAAGGCTATGTCTACACTAGGCCGGATAACCCTTTAAACAAATAATTATTTAGGCTAAGCCCCTTTTCGCTCTCCCTGTGCTGGTACCTTGCCGTGGTGGAGAGTCTTGCGTGTCTCAATGACCCTTGAAAGCTATACCGGCGGGGGATCACATAGGGATGATACTCGAAACCGGTTTTCCCGGTTGTTTGATAAGAAAAGAACCGAGTCCTCGGACTCAAATCCCTTTTTGAGAACCGGTACCCGTTATCGAGACCACTATAGTAAAGGAAAAGAGTTTATTCTTTATTCCAATCCCGTCCCGACCAGAAATGCTCCGTGGGACATCACAATAAATGACGTCACGTAGCTCAGTCATTAGGCGCAGATAGGGAAAGCAGGAAAACAATGGACTGGAAAAAGCGCTCCAAGGTCTAATAAAGTTCAAAACAAAAGCTATAATCCATCGAATAACTTTACTGAGAGATTTTAGCAGGGTAAAACACATGACGAACACTTTTACGACCAACCGGAAACATAGCAACGCACCTCCTTTACGGCAGCTGTCGCAACGTTCTTAAAACAACCGCAGCACATACATATATATACAACATATCTCCCTTTTTTAACTTTTGTTTTTCTTTCCTTGTAAACAAAACAAAATCACACTGTAGATGTGCTGTCTGTCTAATTATAAATAATGCAGACGAGGCGTGTTGGCTGAGTTCTTGACCTTTACTTTCACAGCGTGGCAACATGCAACACTTTTCGGGGCTACCGCGCATGCTCGTAACTCCCGTTGCATGCTGGGTAGTGTAGTTGTTATATTCTCTAGCTCATAACATTTTTCCCCCATAAAGAAATAATGTTAACTCAATAAAGTGTATTTCTTTTTTTAGCTTTAACTTTTCATTTATTAGCATTGTAACCACATTTGCAAAGAACTTTTCTCTTCATAGAATGTTCTTTCAATAAAGAAATAAAGTGCAAAAATGTCAAAGCATCATAACAAACAGTTATGTCAAATAGCAGCAGAAGTGCACTTTTTGGACAGCTGTATTATTTTCAGTTTTGTGCCCAAGGGACTGATTTTATTTAACACTATATTATTATTTATACACCTATAGTGATCACAGAGACAGGTTGTTTTTGTGTTACTGTATATATTTGTTTCTCTGAAAAATCCCACTTAATATACTTTGGGTAACAACAGTCAATATTTATTTATTTTATTTTATTTTTTTAGGTGGGTAACAGTCAATATTTATTTATTTATTAGATTTTATTTTTTTATTATATAATAAAAGTGAGCTTTTGTTAAACCAAATATTGTATGTTTTTTTTCCATATACAACAACCTATCTGGACTCGATAAGAGAATCGATAAGGAATCGGTTCGATAAGAGGATTCGATAATAGGCTCGAACTCGATAATTCCTTATCAAACATCATCCCTAGGATCACACCCCTGGCAGGTTTAACCATGGGCAGGTTTCGGGGATAGAGGCCAGACAAAAGTCAACACCCGGTCCTCCAGGTTGGGGGTTGGGCGTGAGGTTAACAACCCCACCCCGTAAAAAAGCATCATGTACAGAAACAACGAGAAGGAGTCATTCCGGTACAATGCGGTGGAGAAGAGAAGGCGCATCCATGGATGTATCTATGACGGGGCCGGGTGAAATCCAGCAGGAAGCCCGACCCCTGACGACCCCGATCTTCGAAACCAAAACCAACACCAGAGTAGGTACCTGGAACGTGCGCACACTGTTCCAGGGTGGGCGCATGGACCAGGTGCTGAAGACTATGAGGGACTATCGCCTGGACATCTTAGGCTTTAGTGAAATGAGGATGACTGGGCAGGGGTGCCTCGTGATTGATGGAGCAACTGTTCTTTTCTCTGGGAAGCAAGACCACCATACCCATGGAGTCGGGGTCATCCTTTCCAACTGTGAGGTGCAAGCGCTAGTGGGATGGAAACCGGTGAATGAGCGCATCATCACAGCAAGGCTCTATACTAGACATGCCAAAGTCACCATCGTGCAAGTCTATGCCCCAACCGAGGCTCCCTCAGAAGAGGACAAGGATGCCTTCTACAGCCAGCACCAAGCCGTGCTTGATGAGATTCCCAGCTACGACATCAAGATGCTGATTGGAGACCTAAATGCGAAAGTGGATGGCGACAGAAGGGGCCTTAATGCCACAGTGGGACCACACGGGTCTGCAAGCTCTACCAATGACAACGGGGAGAGACTGTTGATGCTAGCCAGCACAAACGGCCTCAGCATTGGCAACACATTTTTCATGCACAAACAGATCCATAAGATGACATGGGTTTCACCTGGAGGCGGAACCCGAAATGAGCTGGACAACATATGCATAAACACAAGATGGCGTTCGTCACTGCTAGACGTTCGTGCACACAGGGGTGCAGATGTAGGCTCAGATCACTTTCTTGTGGTGGGTAAAATCAGGCTGTTCAGGGGGTTATAGTGACGCTGCCAAAGAAGGGAAACCTCGCAGACTGCAACAACTGGCGGGGCATCACACTGCTGTCGATCCCAGGCAAGGTTTTATGTAGTGTGCTGCTCCAACGCCTAAAAGACGAGGTAGATAACATCTTAAGGGAGGAGCAAGCCGGCTTCCGAAAGGGAAGGTCCTGCGCGGAACAGATCTTCACTCTTCGCAACATCATAGAACAGTGCCAAGAACTCCAGACACCCCTCATCATCAATTACATCGATTTCAAGAAAGCCTTCGACAGCATCCACCGGGAATCACTGTGGCAGATCCTCCAGCTATACGGTATACCCTCAAAGTACGTCAACATCTTCAGAGCCCTGTACCACAACTCCACCTGTCGAGTGAAAACCACCAACAGGACAACCGACGACTTTGACATTGTGACCGGGGTAAGACAGGGTTGCATCTTGTCTCCCTTACTGTTCATCATTGTCATAGATTTTGTCATGAGGAAGTCTGTCGTCGGAGCAAACCTCGGCATTAAGTGGGGAGGGGGAAGACTGGCATATCTGGACTTTGCGGACGACTTGGCTCTGCTTAGCCATTCCTACGCTGAACTCCAAAAATTGACCAACAATCTGCATGAGCAAGGGGAAAAAGTCGGCCTACGTATAAGCCAAGAGAAGACCAAGGCCATGACCGTCGCACAAGACCAAAACGTTCCACTGCTCACCGTAGGCGAACAAGGCATAGAGTACGTTGAAAACTTCACGTATCTTGGAAGCAACATCTCAAACACTGGAGACGCAGAAAAGGATGTACAGACCAGAATCGGAAAAGCTGCAGGAGTCTTCCAACGCCTCCGGAACATCTGGTCATCAAAATCTATCAGTACGTCCACAAAGCTGCGCCTCTATATGTCAGTGGTCATCCCTACAGTGACATATGCCTGTGAGACGTGGATGAAGACATCAAGCATTACTAACAAGCTGGATGTCTTCCACCGACCGTGCCTCAGATACATCTTGAGGATCTCATAGAGAGACCACATCACCAATGAAGAGGTGATGAGAAGGGTAGGGGTAGCACCATTGTCTGACATAGTTTCTGACATGAGAAGGAGAATGGCTGGACACGTACTCTGACTGCCAAAAGAGAGACCGGCAAGTGTGGCAATGGACTGGGTGCCAGAAGGAGGAAAGAGGAAAGAGGAAGAGAGGCCAAAGAAGACGTGGAGACAAACAGCCAAGGAAGACCTGAGAGAGATGGGAGTCAGCTGGCATGGAGCAAAAGGGTCGCCAGTGACCGGAACAAATGGAGGGGACTCGTCGCCCAATGTTCCAACAGGAATGGGAGGAACTAAGTCTAAGTAAGTAAGCCCCTTTTCAGCCACACTAAACCAGCGTTTAAGGTTCCCCTCCTCGAACAAATTTTATATACAGTATACATATATATATACATATATATATATATATATATATATATATATATATATATATATATATCCAAAAGGTGCCATCCATCTTGTGTGTATGTGCATATATATGTATACTGTGTATGTGTGTGTATATATATATATATCAGTGGCGTGCAGTCACTAGAGGCAGGGGAGGCGGGGCCTCACTTGCCATCATGGAAAGAAAAAAAATGTAAAAAAAAAAAAAAAAAAATTAAATTGTTATATGTATCCAGTGATTATAGTAAAGTTATTTTCCATTTAACTTAACCAGTTTTAGATTATTTTTATTTTTATTTTCACATTTGCCGTTCAAATACTGAGAAGAGACGGTGCGGTGATCAGCAGCCAGTTGAGGCACGTCACTGATTTGTGCCTCAACATGGAATGTGCACAATGACTCGGCTAACTGCTGAGCTGCTGTGCAGTGAGACTGTATTGCTATATGAATTATATTATACATTTCCATAGTTTAGTTAGCTGAGGTATATAATGTACAGTGTATTTTGTCAACAACTGTATGTGTGTAACGTATTTTTTTCAGCTGAGCATTCATAAAACTGCTGCCAAAGACGTACTGTCTGAGGCTCGCAGTAATCCGGCCTCCTGGTGGTAGAGGGCGGTAGTGATCCCAGAGATCATTCCTTGTCGCAGAAGAAAAAAAAAAAAGAAAAAAGTTAGCAATAATAAGTGCAGCGTTTTTTTTATTTCCTCTCGCCTGAACTTTTATTAAAAACATGGAGGATTACATACCGGTATGTAAAATAAAACAGTTTTCTAAACTGGACTTTCAATCGAAGCAGGAGGTAATAATTAGAGGTAGACCAACGCCGGAGCTAAAAGGTTTGCTTTTGACTTCGGGACTGAAGACTCGTTCTTTTCAAACGGCGTGGTACACACGCAAAGGCTGGATGTCCAGCAAGAAAGGTAAGACCATAATAATGTTTTTTTTATTAAATGTGCTTTTTTGTGTGCTAGTTTGTATGTGTAAAGTACGGAGCCCCTAAAGGGACATGGGAATTTTTTTTTTTTTAGACATGTATCTCGTGGCCACGAGAAACTTTCTCGTGGCCACGAGAAAGTTTCTCGTGGCCACGAGAAACTTTCTCGTGCGCACGAGAAACTTTCTCGTGGCCACGAGAAAGTTTCTCGTGGCCACGAGAAAGCATTGGATGCGTGCTGATGGTTTAGTGTGTGTTAAAATGGCAGTTTAGGAGTTAATATGGCTGTATTTCCAGATAAGACTTTCCCCCATGTGTGTTGTGGCAAAATGTGAATGCTTGATTAGTAGGTGTGAGACAAACACTTTATCTTCCTGGTTATTGTAACGCTACGTGTTTGACATTATTTAAGACGTTATCATGCCCGGGAAAGGACAGTTTTCCTCTTCTGTGGCTGTGGGGAGTGGGCGTGGCTTGCGGACATGCAGCGAAGCGGAGTGTGTCAGTTAGTCCGATGTTGATGTGATCAAACTTCTTTCTTGCTTGGAAGATACACACACAATTGTAACTGTTATTTCTTCCTGCAAATAATAAATATGTACAACGTGTTTGGATGTATTCATTTATGTAAAATTGTCATTAAATGTAATATTGCCTGACAAAAAGTGATACGACGTACGTAATATTTTGATATTTACACATCGCATATTTACACACGCGCATCTGACTAGAATACCCTTATGTGCATTACATATATCAACATCAACTACCTACTGTACTGTTTACTTGTTGAAATACCCTTTTCAGAACAAATATCTACCCACATAATTTATATGTGTATATATAATATATATATATATATGTGTATGTATGTATATGCATATATATATATATATATATATATATATATATATATATATATATATATATATATATATATATATATATATATATATATATATATATGTATATATACATATTATGTATAAGCATGTATATATATACTCTACCGTTTAAAAGTTTGGGGTCACATTGAAATGTCCTTATTTTTGAAGGAAAAGCACTGTACTTTTCAATGAAGATAACTTTCAACTAGTCTTAACTTTAAAGAAATACACTCTATACATTGCTAATGTGGTAAATGACTATTCTAGCTGCAAATGTCTGGTTTTTGGTGCAATATCTACATAGGTGTATAGAGGCCCATTTCCAGCAACTATCACTCCAGTGTTCTAATGGTACAATGTGTTTGCTCATTGGCTCAGAAGGCTAATTGATGATTAGAAAACCCTTGTGCAATCATGTTCACACATCTGAAAACAGTTTAGCTCGTTACAGAAGCTACAAAACTGACCTTCCTTTGAGCAGATTGAGTTTCTGGAGCATCACATTTGTGGGGTCAATTAAACGCTCAAAATGGCCAGAAAAAGAGAACTTTCATCTGAAACTCGACAGTCTATTCTTGTTCTTAGAAATGAAGGCTATTCTACAAAATTGTTTGGGTGACCCCAAACTTTTGAACGGTAGTGTGTATATATATATTATATTACTGTAACTTGTTCTTAAAAATAGTAGTTATTTTGTTTGTCAAATTTAGTGTTTGTGTGTATATATGTATACTGTATATATTTATGTGTGTTTCTTCCTATACAGTATACATGTATATGTGTGTGTGTGCGTGTATATACTGTATATATATATATATATATATATATATATATATATATATATATATATATATATATATATATGCATATACATACATACACATATATATATATATATTATATATACACATATAAATTATGTGGGTAGATATTTGTTCTAAAAAGGGTATTTCAACAAGTAAACAGTACAGTAGGTAGTTGATGTTGATATATGTAATGCACATAAGGGTATTCTAGTCAGATGCGCGTGTGTAAATATGCGATGTGTAAATATCAAAATATTACGTACGTCGTATCACTTTTTGTCAGGCAATATTACATTTAATGACAATTTTACATAAATGAATACATCCAAACACGTTGTACATATTTATTATTTGCAGGAAGAAATAACAGTTACAATTGTGTGTGTATCTTCCAAGCAAGAAAGAAGTTTGATCACATCAACATCGGACTAACTGACACACTCCGCTTCGCTGCATGTCCGCAAGCCACGCCCACTCCCCACAGCCACAGAAGAGGAAAACTGTCCTTTCCCGGGCATGATAAAGTCTTAAATAATGTCAAACACGTAGCGTTACAATAACCAGGAAGATAAAGTGTTTGTCTCACACCTACTAATCAAGCATTCACATTTTGCCACAACACACATGGGGGAAAGTCCTATCTGGAAATACAGCCATATTAACTCCTAAACTGCCATTTTAACACACACTAAACCATCAGCACGCATCCAATGCTTTCTCGTGGCCACGAGAAAGTTTCTCGTGGCCACGAGAAACTTTTTATAAAAAAAAAAAAAAAAAAAAAAAAAAGTTTTTTTTTTTTTTTTTTAATAAAAAGTTTCTCGTGGCCACGAGAAAGTTTCTCGTGGCCACGAGATACTTTCTCGTGGCCACGAGATACATGTCTAAAAAAAAAAAAATTCCCATGTCCCTTTAGGGGCTCCGTAGTAAAGAATGCTGGTATGAGCTTTTAAACATAACCCGTTAACTGCTGCCAATCACATGGTGAATAAGATACTATTTAGGGTTCATATGTTTGTAAATCTGACTGTGATGATGCAGTGCCTCACCAGACATTAACCTATATATATATATATATATATATATATATATATATATATATATATATATATATATATATATATACACACACACACACACACACACACGCACATACACAGTATACATATATATGCAGATACACACATACATATATGTATATACATATATATATTTACATGTATATAATAAGTTTGAAAAACGTTGGTCATTGCTTTATTTTGAAAAACAAAACAAAAAAACGTGCATACAAATTGCCTGTGAGAAGTGCGACAGCTGGTTGCGCACTGAAACGAAATTGACATCCAGCAAAAGTGAGGAGAAAAGGTTGAAGAGAAAGGTATTTTAAGCTAATTAATGCGTTTCTTGTTTAAGCCAGTGTAAACAACATGACATGACTTTTGACATTACTACCGACAATAATTCTGCCATAACTTCTGTGTGCGTCTTCGAACCTCCGTTTGGACATCACCGTGTGGAGTGTGCATTTGTCCCCGTGAGTGTGTTGTTTTCTCTGGACACTCCAGTTTCTTTCCACATTCCAAAAATATGCCTATTAGCTTCATTGGAGATTGCAAATTGTCCATAGATATGAATGTTAGTGTGAATGATTGTTTATCTGTGCCCTGCGATTGGCCATGCAAATTTGATTTAGCTTGTCTATGAGCTAGTCCATTGTACGTTAGCAGTGTTTCCCACACATTCATTTATGTGTTGCGGCCCGCCACGAAAGAATTACGTCCGCCACAAATAACAATTTAAAAAAAAAAAAATTTGTCCTGTCCAGCTTCTCAGGCAAATCATATAGTTGATGTAGATGCCCATATCGGCTGTTCAGATTTACTTTACAAAAGAGAAGTGTAGGATACTTCTCTTGTTGCCTTATTTGTATTTGACTTTATTAAATGTTTTTTATATTATCATTTGGTGCAGCCGGGCCGGAGCAGGAGGGGATAGAAAGAGAGAAAAAAGAAGACAGAGGGGGAAATTGTGGGGACAAAAGGGGGATAAGACAGAGAGACAAAAACAACAACAGCAAACACAACAACAACAATAGAGCAACATCAGCATTTACGACATGTACAAATATGATGGTAAAAGTAATAGCAAATAAGCAGTTAGCGAAAATAAAAAACAATACAGAAATGACAATGAGCATTATTACACTACAAATGGAGAAATACAAATACCAATAGAAATAGCGCTATTGATAATGAACGATACCAATACTTTACCTTTATTATCAACAATACAGTTGTTCAAATGCAACAATACATATACCTGTACGTAATGATAACTTGAGATACGAAAGAATGCAGAAAAATGGAGGGGAAGAAAGAGAAGCAACCTACATTAACCTTGTAGATTGTTATAGTAAAATAGGTTAAGCTTTCTCAGTGTGCCATGTGTTACCCAGTTTACCCTAGGGCAACAACGTTAATATATGTTTGATGAAACGTGATTATGTGCATGAGTGTATGTATGCATATGTACTTGTATATGTACAGAATGTGTATATGTGTTTGTACAGTGAGTGTATATGTACAGTATGTGTATATGTATGTTTGTACAGTGAATGTAAATGTACAGTATGTTTGTATGATGAACGTGCGTGTGGATGTACAAACTTTGAGTATGTACTATGCACTAATTAAAGGGGCAGAGCTTTAAGAGACATTTTAGCTTTTATATTTTATAAGAACCACAATTAATAAATATATTTCAGTGAATAACTTATTGTTGAAATCTGTATATCAATATGTACATAAAGTGTTGTAATTATATTGTAAAATGGATGGATGGATGGACGTTTAAAACAAAACTGTTATTATTAATTAGTAAGTATACATTTTTTGACCCTTTTTAGAGAAAATCATATCATTGTAGTAAATTATGCAAATTACTCGATGATGTCATGGTGACCACGCCCATAGCCACGCCCCCACCGCCACAGGTATCTTGGCAGTTTATGGGAAACACTGCGTTAGCATTAAGCAAGTGGTATTACAGCTCAACCTTCCTCCTGCATGATTGCATTGATTTTTTTAGTTTATTCCAAATCATATTATTAATCTAACGTGATTCCTACATGTATGTGCACTTCATGTCTACATATATTACTTTCTTTAGTGTGGTTAGTTTTATAGTGACTTCATTTTGAAGAATATCAACAAAACACCTTGTAATTTTTTTTCCAAATCTAACTCAAAAGACTGTTTACATATTTGGCAAACTAAATTGCAACATTAAAGTATAGCCTGAATTGAAACGGCATTGAACAAAGAGAGCACAGTCTAGTCAAATTCCTTTTGTTAAAGTTGATTGTGATTGTGATGATTATATATATATATATATATATATATATATATATATATATATATATATATATATATATATATATATATATATATATATATATATATATATATATATATATATATATATATATATATATATATATATATGTTAGGTCAGGAAAAACACAGAGGCTACTACAAGCCTGTTTCGCAGGTTTCCCTGCTCTTCAGGGGATTTTATTGAAGTGTCTGTGGTTGTTACAAATTTATAGGGTACATTACATGGGGGTGTGGCCATTGTTACACAGTAGTGCCTTGCTTCTGTGCCAGCATGATGAGACCAGTTCATTGCGTTTGTTTAAAATGCTGGGGTGGTATATAATAAACATTTTTCATTGCAGGCACAGATTACATCTTTTAGCTGCACTGTTGTATGGTGAGCTAAATGCGACAATTCGCCATGTAATGGCGTGATCAATTTTATTGTCTTTAAGAGTCCATATGTACTTGCTCAGCTCTGTAGAGTTCTTCAGTTGGGGCCTACGGAATGATGCTGTGTAATTGTTATAACAGGTTTTAAAGGTGTTTTCTGTGAGTCCAATGTATGTCTCTGTGTTTGAGTTGTCCTTGCGGGTGACACAGGCTTGGTAAACAACTGATGTTTTAAGCAGTTTCCGTTGAGTGGGCAGGCTTGTAGGGATGAAATAGCCTCTGTGTTTTTTCCTGACCTAACGTATTTTCTGAGCACTGTATAACGGATAAACCACTCGACTATATATATATATATATATGTATGCATATATATATATACATACATACACGCATAGAATAGAATAGAAAGTACTTTATTGATCCCTGGGGGAAATTCAGCACCACAGTTCGCTCACAATAAACAATACACGCACGCACGCACGCACGCACGCACGCACGCACGCACGCACGCACCACACGCACACGCACACGCACACGCACACACACATACATACTGAGTATACATATATTTATCTTTATATACTGTACATCGGTCTATATGTTCTGTTAAAATATATACATACATACATACATACACTGTATATGTATACAGTATATGCTATATCTACATATATGTATCTTTGTATATGAATATACAGTACATGTATTCTTATGTATATGAATATGCACACGCACAATCTAGTATATACAGTATATCATATATACAGTATATATATATTATATATTTGGTAGTACTTTTACCTTTGAAGTTGTTTAATTCTTTACTATAGTTTCCTTCAACTTTTTAAATCAGTTTTATAACCAAATCACACTATACAAAGCAATCCATCCTCTTTCCACTCGGCTGAAGTCTCTAGACTTAAAACACCTTCTTGCCCACTTGTCTTTTTTTTTCTTTTTTTTTATTCATTCATATCATTTTTTTTTCTTTATCTCCCCTTTTTCTGCCTGACATTTCTCTTTCTCATCCACAATAGTTATCCTCTAGGAGCCAATCTGACTGTGATTGATCCACTAATCTTCTCGGCTTTCACTGTGCCAAAATAACACAGGATGGCATTAACACCACCAATAAAACTAATGATAGTAATAAAGAACTATTGGTGCTATTGGTATAAATAAAGGAAGACATTTATCTGGCATGAATCTTGATTGGCTTCCTCCCTTGCAATACTATGTCCTGTCCGTGGCGATATCGCAGATGATCAGGCAAAGTTGTCTGCAGTAAGACTCCAAATCAAATTAGTCTGCATCATAGCAGCTCACTGGCTGGCATCAGCAAGAACCCCAGGATCTCTGTGCTGTCTGCAAAAAGCTGACATTGAAGAAAACAGCGAGCGGTGTGTTATTGAAATGCGGTCCGATCTTTTTGAGTCAGCTCATTCTACTGCATGTGTCTAAATCAATAGAGTTAAGGGCATGATCTCATAATCTTTGCTACCAACTTGATTGATACATTAATCCATTTGCTATTGACATAAACAACATAGGCCTTGGACATATAAATGCACACTGTAGACATGTCGGAATGTTAAATGAGAAGTGCCGCCACACACGTGGTAGGGAATTAACGGTACATGTATTTGTATGAATAGAACTTAAAAAATACCTCTCTTTATGAAAATGTAAAAAAAGAGATAAAGGCATCATGTAATAAAAAAGCTGATAAGCTAATACTATTGGATGAACAAAAACACAAATATTTGTCTTTTAAATACATAGATAAGTTAATGTAGAGCATTTTTATTAGATATTACAAATTACATGATGGCGTTGCGTCTAACCCCAACACTGTTTTACCAAACATTATGAATAATAATGATTAATAATCGTGATTTCAATATTGGTAACACATAATCTTAATTATTATTTTGCCCATAATCGTGCAGTCCTATGTGGAAGACTAGACCTCATATATGAACACTATTTTTATCTATATTTACAAAAAGTGCAGTAACGTCTTTTGTCAAAAGAGTACCATCTTGCGAAATGTTCACATTTATTTTAATTTATTTATAGTATTATTTTATTTCTGCCATTTTACTTTGTTTATTATGCTTCTGTTGCTTTCATATGCACATTCAACTTTATACTTGAGGTACATACCTGTATGTACATTTTCAATGTGTTGTTTGTGGGTTTTTTTTTTTTTTTTTTTTAACTAAAAAAAACTTGGTTAAACAATTTCAGTATAAGTAGTTTTTGAAAATTTGGAGCACATTTAAAATTACTGTGATAATAGTAATAACCATGATAATGTTGGTCATAATAACCGTGATAAGAAATTTTCATACCGTGACATCCCTAGTTTTCACTCAATCTCACATAAATCCATCATCTTTCGGTCGCCCCCTGGTGGTTGGCTGACTGTTGGTTGTGAAATTGCAGGATTTGATACGCAGTGGAGCCTGCTTTTAAAATGCTAATATCGCAGACAATCCATCTCATTTAATCGTAGCTTCTAAAATCTTGTTTGTGATTAAATTGTTATTAAATGCGCAGCCCCAAATGAAGGGCTCAGGATCAAGATGGCATATACCACCAAAGATAGTTGACAACAACCAGGCCAAGATCCTGTGGGACTTTCAGATCCAGGTCTGACAAAATGATGAAGGCCAACCAGCCTGACATAGTAGTGGTCGGTAAACATAAGACAACGATGGTGATAGCTGTAGCAATCCCGAGCGATGGCAGCATCCGGAAAAAGGAACACGAAAAGCTCTAGCAATACCAAGAACTGAAGTAAAAACAAGAAAACATATGTAGTGTGAAGGCAACGGTGGTGCCAGTAGTGATTGGGTCACTGGGGGTAATAACTCCCAAGCTGGGTTAACAGTGACAGTGGGGTAAAATTTTAATCCCAGTTAAGGTTCCCTATTAGGTACCAAGAACAATGTCTGACATCTCTGTCCAGAAAAGTGCAATACTGGGAACAGCTATGATCCTCTGCAGGTCCCTCAAACTCCCAGGCCTCTAGTAGAGGATCCAAACCTGAAAGAGTTACTAATGTGCGCAATCCCATCCGAAATACGTTATGGCATATGCCAACAGCCAAAAGAAGACCCTGATATACATACTATTAATAATTTAATGTATTAATAACTGATTTATAATCAAATCATAATCACAATTGAATCGTTAGTCCAGCCCAACCTTTGACTAGCGGGAGTCATGGCTACCAATTATGCCAAGGAAAAGCCAGAGCTCTGTTCTTGATCTACTTAACTGAATGTTAGCAGAGTGCACATAGACTAGGGCTGTAAAATGCTCTAATACGTTAATTACAATGCACAGCATTTCCTGGGGCTGAGACTTAAATGGGTAATATGAACTGCCTTCATAACAGGAAATGTAAATGTAGTTGTAAGGGGACCAGTCCTTTGATTAGACTGGTAAATAATTCATAGTCTTAAATGACATACTCGTCAAAAATATTTTCAACATGACTATTTTATTTGAAACCACCTGCCTGTCTCTACTAACATGTTGGGTTATGCCAAGAACAACATCTGACATCTCTGCCAAGAAAAGTGCAATACTGGGAACAGCTACGATCCTCTGCAGAACCCTCAAACTCCCAGGCCTCTGGTAGAGGATCCGAGCCTGAAAGAGTTACTACTGTGCGCAATCACATCTAACCAAATATGGACTCAGCCAACTGCAGAATGTAAATACTGTAATCTAGATTGAGTCAATTCACAAAGCAGAATGGAAGTTAAATCCAACAGTAATAATTATATTACAATTAGGGATGTAACTGTATTATTGATAACAGCGGTAAAACTTTAGAATTAAAATGATCGAAAATTATTTGATAACTGAACTTTATAAACTTACACGCTGACTTGGCGCCAAATCGCTAGTTTGAATACTAACATGAAAAGAATAGATTTTAACGTCTTTCCCCATTAACAAACGACATACCCTAATCTAAATTTATATAAACACATTGTTGTCTAATCAACTAGAACATTTCCATTGTGCACATTGAACCTATAAGGTGCGCTCTCTTAGTACAAAGTGATCGTTTCTATACTCGGAGGAAAAGGAGGGATGGAGTTCATAAAGTTGTGTTCAAGCAACACTGAACAGAGTAGAACGCCACAATGCCCGCCAAAAAAAATAAAAATATATTTTGTTATGCACTTTTGTGTTCTACAGTACAAACCAATATTCAAAACAAAACCTCAGCCACAGAGAAAATACAAAGTGTGTCTATTTATTTTAGGTACCGTAATTTCCGGACTATAAGCCGCTACTTGTTCCCCTCGTTCTGGTCCCTGCGGCTTATACAAGGGTGCGGCTTATTTACGGCCTGTTCTTCTCCGACACCGACAAAGAGTATTTCGGTGGTTTTAGTACGCAGGAGGAAGACGATGACACAATGATTAAAGACTGACTTTTCATATACTGGTAGGCTGGTTATTTTGATAACGTACATGCAAGCACTTTGTATTACTTTGCACCGTTGTATTATTTGTACTCTGCACGAATGCTGTTCGCCATGTCAAAGATGTGAAAGTTTGATTGAATGATTGAATGATTTATAGTTAATAAATGGGACGCTTTGCGTTCCCAAACAGTCATCTCTGTCCCGACAATCCCCTCCGTGGTAGCAGGAACCCCTATATACTACGCTAATTACACATCAAAACCCTGCGGCTTATAGTCGGGTGCGGCTTATATATGGAGCAATCTGTATTTTCCCCTACATTTAGCTGGTGCGGCTTATAGTCAGGTGCGGCTTATAGTCCGGAAATTACGGTATTTAAAAAAATTACTTGGTCAAAATATTTGCAGAATGTAAGTACATGATAATAATCATAATTGTTACAATTTTGGTCGCAATAACAATGACATGCCATTAGGGCTGGGCGATATGGCCTTTTTTTAATATCTCGATATGTTTAGGCCATGTCACGATACACGATATATATCTCGATATTTTGCCTTAGCCTTGATGCAATCACAGCAGTATGATGATTCTATGTGTCTACATTAAAACTTTATTGTTCATACTGAATTAATATATGCTCATTTTAAACTTTCATGCAGAGAGGGAAATCACAACTAAGTTAATTTACCAAAACTGTATTTATTAAACCGTTATTAAGCAGTGGCACAAACATTCATGTCATTTCAAAACAGAAAGTGCAAGATTGTCAGAGACATTTTAAAACAAGCTATGAGTGCACTATTGTGCATGATGTCACTAAGATGACATATCAAAACAACACTAAATTAAAGTGCACTTTTTGTACAGAACGCCACTACAATAGTTTAAAACAAATAAAGTGCACTTTTGTGCATGATGTCACACAAGATATTTCATTAACTGTCAAATAAAAATGAGCTGCATAATAGGAAATCAAATAGTGTATGTCCTTTACTATGTGGTAGGTTCCTGCGGACGTTATCTCCTTCTATTGTTGACTATTTGTTTCATACAGCGTTGATGTGGAAAAGGTTGCCTCTGCATTTTGTTGGTGTGGCACCGAACTGAGATGTTGACATGCGGAGTAAGCACTCTTCATTCTCTAGCGGGTGACTTTTCAAATAATGCTACATATTAGCAGTAATGATACTTTTTGTAGCAACGCTTTTGTCCCACACTTGACAAATTACAGTTGTCTGTTCGACGTATTCCCACTTGAAGCCAAACCACCGCCAGACGATGGACCCCCTGCTGTTTTTCTTGGGAATTAAATATTTCTTCATTTGTTACCAGATTTGCACCTTCTTTCTCTCGTATTACCGCTAGCACCACAGCTAACATTACCCATGCCGCTACCTCTGTTTTCCGCGAGGGCGTATACGTATGTGACGTAGGTAAGAAGGTGCGCTTGTTTTATGTCTCTGAGAAGGAGAGAAAACAAAGAGTGAGAAGAGCCTGTAGTGTAATGCCCGAGGCTAAAAGCAACTGCGTGAGAACGTATACTCGAATAACATGATAGTCATGTTCTATATATCACAGAGACAAACCCGCGATATATCGAGTATATCGATATATCGCCCAGCTCTACATGACATTTTCAAATCGTTACAACCTTAACGTTATACAACAATAGTGCAATAATTTACATAAAATAAGACCATTGTTATAACCGGACATAAGTTGTTTTATTGCAAAAATGTTTTTTTTTTAACAAAAACAATGTTACATGACGTTGCAACACACTGAAAATCTTGTATTTTCAATTTTTCTTTTTCACGTTAATCTGTGTACTTGTGATCAGGCATGAATACTTTATTCCGAATGGTTTCCGCAACATATTTTAAAAACCATAGCTTTAAAATTTGGGCATGTGTGCGTTTAATGCCAAAGAAACAGGGAACATAGTAGGGGATATAACATCAAACAGAAGCCTGTGGTACAATTGAGAGGTGTTTGTGGGGCTGTCTGCGTTCAACGTATTAATTATGAATCTGATTCTTTTAACTTAGGTTTCCCTAAAGGCCACAAAGCATTGACCTTGATAGGAAAACATACATTCACAAACCTGGGAATATGCCGCAAAATCCATAATGTCTTTGGACCACCGTACACAATGACAGTATTATTAATGATAGTGGTCCACCGACATTCTCAGTAAAACCCAGAGTATTTTTATAATATGGCATAAAAACTGCACACAAAAAACTGAACTACGCACATTCTCAGAAAATCACGCATGGGCTTCCTACAATACTGCCTCACTTTAAACGGTCAGAGGGAAACATTTCTTTAAGAATGTACTCTGATAATTACAAAGTTCACACTCGACAACTGCTGATGGATGCTGGCAGTGTTCCAGTCATGCACTTTATTATCTTTCATTGAATGCATCAATTTCAAAAGAGAGACGTATAAAGATCAAGAAGACAATAAAATAGAATTTAAGGGAGCTATTGTCTACGGACTTTGATGCAATAAAAGAATGCTTGTGCATGCAAGGACATAGTGTAATCGGAGTAACTCACAAATACATATTAATACAATATTTTGCTAATAATAACAATAGTATCACTAAACAGCCATAACTGACATTTCGGAAGAAAAACAATCATAGGTAAAACATGATGTAACCCAAGTCTTTTATACAATAACAAAAGACAATGTTGTATGTTGCTCTTTTATCATTTACAACTATACAAGCAAAATAAAGTCAATAGTACACAAAAACTAAACAAAAGCAAAAACTATCACTTATAATTAATCATTTGGATTTGGCCGCCAAGTTTTCCAATGTCCTAAATTTGTAAACAATAACCAACGGGAAAAAAACTGCTTTTAAAAAAAAACATATATATATATATATATATATATATATATATATATATATATATATATATATATATATATATATATAATGATCACTCTAGTATTGATCCTATACTATCACTATCCTTGGTATCGACACTACCGATATATGAATCAATCCATCCTTCTCTTATGTGTACGTAAGGTTCTGTTGCTTATGTACATTATATATATTCTCTCTCTAGATTGTTATTCGTCTACTTGTTGATTTCATTTTAGATGGTTACAGTACTTTCTGCTATAACATGGCTCTATCTACACTTCTGTGAATTAAGTATTTATACCTATGTTGCTTCAGGTTAGCTTAGTGGTGAGCATGACTTGTTGTTGACTGCTGCTCTCTTTTTCAGTGTGTCACATTTTAAGCCTCATTCTCCAGTCCCCCTTGAAATGTAGATTATTTGCCACAATGGAAGAGATAGTAACTTAAAAGAGCGGCTCGGCCCTGTGTATGGACATACATACAGAGCTAGATGCTGATTGGTGGCCGATCGATTGGAGCACCACTAGTGGCAACATGTTCTCCATATGTGGCTGACTTTCCTCCACACCTTGATACAAGGCAAGATGTATTTGCATAATCATAAGGTTTCTTAAATCAACTGCCCCTGATTTAATATAAACATGTACTGTAAGGCAACAAAGATCTTCAAGTCTTTTGTTTATGATTGTCAGCTTTTACAATAGAAAAGTAACACTATGGTGTCTATAATGTCATATCGGGATACAAATACTCCGATGAGATATATTACAGTGAAACACATTGAATGTTTTTTTTTCATGTCAACTTCAATTTATTATGTCAATAAATGTCACTCAGATAATATGTTTATCATTTTGTTCAAATAAAATCATCACTGAAGTTGTCAAATTAGTGGAAAATGTCAGGTCAGCGAAGAGATTTTTTTTTTTTTATTTCTTTCACATATGGGACACATTCCTATCATAAAAGAGCAGTGACACTGAAATGGTAAGTTAAGGATTGATAACATGTGGTGTGGCTATGGCAACACTCCACAACATTCCAACGGCATGAAAAGTCTGCTATATAGTACAGTACAGTACTTGCAAAAGAGACAAAAGATATGTAAGAAAAAAAGTTCAGCGTTAAATGTTAAAGGGAACTGAACTTTTTTGGGAATTTTGCCTATCGTTCACAAACATTATAAAAGACACGACCACTGTTTTTTTTCTTTCTAAAAATCATTCTAACTCGTAAATAAATGTAAATAAAAGTCTGCTTACAGCGGAACCATGGCATGTCCATTATTCTGCCCATAAAACCCAAGAAAAAACATTCAAAAACCGGCAACAATACTCCTTTCACATTTTGTGACTTGAATATTAACCAAGTGTTAGTGATATTGTTATTGTAAGCATTAACACAGACAAACTATTTATAGCGGCGCCTTGATCACGAGCTTGAGTGCCAATGTGGACATGATCAACTGATCAGTTGCTTCCTTGTTTCCTTGCTCATCAAACTCTATTGTAGATCATAAATCATGCCTCTCACCACCTGGATCAGACCTGGGCATTCTGCGGCCCGCGGGCCACATCCGGCCCTTTGTGCGTCCCTGTCCGGCCCGCGTGAGGCCAATTATAAATTACAAAATAAATTTTAAAAAGTATCTATGTCGAGTGTGCAATACAACAGTGCTGCTTTTATTTTGAAAATCGTTATTTGTATTACTTCCGTGTGGACGTATGCATGTGCGTGATTGTGAGTGAATGTGAACAGCTGCAATCACAAATTACAAAATAAAGTTGAAAAAACATCTATGTCGTGCGCGCAATACAACTGTGCTGCTTTTATTTTGAAAATTATTATTTATGGGCGTGTGTCCGTGTGTAACCTGCGAGTGAAGGTGCACATGCATCGACAAGTGATGCACGGTTTACACCCGAGACGCTAAAAAGAGAAAAGTTGATGAGGAATGGCGTGTTTCCAACAAGACATGGACTGCCAAGCAACGTTCCCTCTAAGGTGCGTGCCTGCGCAATTGCGCACTGCTCAAGCGTCCGCTGCGCACAGCAAATATATGCCGCGCACCAAATCAAATCCCCTCTGAATTCTAAACAAAATAAACATATTTATTCCATGTAATTTTGCAATGCAACTTTGAGTGACAGTGACAAAAAGTGGCCCTAACGGTGTTCGTCAACACCGTTCAATTGAACACCGTTCAATTATTGTAACGTCTATCGAGATGCTTCGAGGCCAGGAATTATATCGATCACTTTATTGAGCAAAACTGTTTATATTCGGACATAACCACACCAAAAACATGAGTAAAACACTTCTATCTCGAAAAACTAGTCATTTTCTGCCGTACAAACCAGGCCAAAACCAACTTGTCATCTGTCACCAACACGCATACCACTAAACCACTGGTGCGTTTATGGCCACACAAAAAGTCGGACAACTCAAACACCACACAAAGTTACACTATGACTCCTCAGTCATACGTGTGCTTATTTTACTGTCATTTATTATTAATGTTAATTTATTTATATTAGTCATGGAATGCTGTTACACACACTATGTTGAAGTATTACTATTATTATTAATTATTATTATTATTATTTATCTTACGGTATATATCAAAAATAATATTGAGCAAAATTTAATTGAAATATTGTCGATGTGGCCCTCCAGCAGTGCTCGGGTTGCTCATGCGGCCCCCGGTAAAAATTAATTGCCCACCCGTGACCTGGATAATAGAAGAATGAAGACGTAAATTTGACATGTTGGTACACTTTGACAGCCACTTTAGGCCCGGCAATGGCGAGAATGATACGAAACGACGCTCGGTTCCATCCTCCTTTTTTTTTGCGAGGATTAGGAGTCATTCTTCATTTAAATGGGAATATATGAACATCCTACACTGCAAAAACTGAAATCTAAGCAAGATTAAATATCTCTAATAAGGGTAATATTTGATAATTTTCTGTCTGATAAGATCATTCTTCTCACTAAGCAGATTTTATGTTAGAGTGTTTTACTTATTTTAGGGTTTTGGTCCTAAATGATCTCTGTAAGATAGTACAGTTTGTTGCTGAGATTTTATGACCTATAATGAGTAAAACATGCTTGAAACTAGAATATCAACTATTGCAAAGCTGTGTCATCAACACTCACAAGTATAAAACTACAAACCCCGTTTCCATATGAGTTGGGAAATTGTGTTAGATGTAAATATAAACGGAATACAATGATTTGCAAATCCTTTTCAACCCATATTCAAATGAATGCACTACAAAGACAAGATATTTGATGTTCAAACTTATAAACCTTTTTTTTTTTGCAAATAATAATTAGCTTAGAATTTCATGGCTGCAACACGTGCCAAAGTAGTTGGGAAAGGGCATGTTCACCACTGTGTTACATCACCTTTTCTTTTAACACTCAATAAACGATTGAGAACTGAGGAAACTAATTGTTGAAGCTTTTAAAGTGGAATTATTTCCCATTCTTGTTTTATGTAGAGCTTCAGTCGTTCAACAGTCCGGGTTCTCCGCTGTCTTATTTTACGCTTCATAATGCGCCACACATTTTCAATGGGAGACAGGTCTGGACTGCAGGCGGGCCAGGAAAGTACCCGCACTCTTTTTTTACGAAGCCACGCTGTTGTAACACGTGCTGAAATGTGGCTTGGCATTGTCTTGCTGAAATAAGCAGGGGCGTCCATGAAAAAGACGGCGCTTAGATGGCAGCATATGTTGTTCCAAAACCTGTATGTACCTTTCAGCATTAATGGTGCCTTCACAGATGTGTAAGTTACCCATGCCTTGGGCACTAATGCACCCCCATACCATCACAGATGCTGGCTTTTGAACTTTGCGTCGATAACAGTCTGGATGGTTCGCTTCCCCTTTGGTCCGGATGACACAATGTCGAATATTTCCAAAAACAATTTGAAATGTGGACTCGTCAGAACACAGAACACTTTTCCACTTTGCATGAGTCCATCTTAGATGATCTCGGGCCCAGAGAAGCCGGCGGCGTTTCTGGATGTTGTTGATAAATGGCTTTCGCTTTGCATAGTAGAGCTTTAACTTGCACTTACAGATGTAGCGATGAACTGTATTTAGTGACAGTGGTTTTCTGAAGTGTTCCTGAGCCCATGTGGTGATATCCTTTAGAGATTGATGTCGGTTTTTGATACAGTGCCGTCTGAGGGATCGAAGGTCACGGTCATTCAATGTTGGTTTCCGGCCATGCCGCTTACATGGTGTGATTTCTCCAGATTCTCTGAACCTTTTGATATTATGGACCGTAGATGTTGATATCCCTAAATTTCTTGCAATTGCAATTTGAGAAACGTTTTTTCTTAAACTGTTTGACTCTTTGCTCACACAGTTGTGGACAAAGGGGTGTACCTCGCCCCATCCTTTCTTGTGAAAGACTGAGCATTTTTTGGGAAGCTGTTTTTGTACCCAATCATGGCACCCACCTGTTCCCAATTAGCCTGCACACCTGTGGGATGTTCCAAATAAGTGTTTGATGAGCATTCCTCAACTTTATCAGTATTTATTGCCACCTTTCCCAACTTCTTTGTCACGTGTTGCTGGCATCAAATTCTAAAGTAAATGATTATTTACACACAAAAAAAATGTTTATCAGTTTGAACATCAAATATGTTGTCTTTGTAGCATATTCAACTGAATAAGGGTTGAAAATGATTTACAAATCATTGTATTCTGTTTATATTTACATCTAACACAATTTCCCAACTCATATGGAAACAGGGTTTGTACTTTTTTAAAGTAATAATTTCTTACTTCAAGCATGAAAAAAAAAATCATGATTTGGCACAAATGTGTCTCATAATTAAAACAGATGACAGCCAAATGGACTTTGCTGTTTTATTTTCAATGAAACAAGAGAAAATACGTACTCATATAGTAGTACAGTTGGCACAGTACAGTAAACAGACAGTTAATATTTAAACATTTAACATGTGACATTTCAAACTATTTTCAACAGAAATAGTTCATGCACATTCAGATAAATTCTTCAAAATTACAATAACAAAAAATTTGGCTGGGGGCCGGGCTGTATATATGCGCACTAATTGACTGAAAGAGCATGCACTTGGCGCGATGATGTCATGTTATCAATGGAAAAATTTATCTTTAGACCATATGATTTGCCTGAGCGGCTAAGAGACCCCGTGAGTAACAAGCGCTTGCCTCGTTACCTTTCCATTAAGAAAAATAAACTAGTTTTTAGTATAAGTTTGCTGGTTTCAAGAAATGTAATGCCGAGCGCATATCATTATGTCAAGATAATGGCGCTAGCATTTACTTAATTTAAGAATATTTTTCAACATATTGAGCAAAAAGGTCTCTTTTTTTCTACCAAGAAAAGTGCACTCGTTATTAGTGAAAATATTCTTATTTTAAGGTATTTTTGGGTTCATTGAGGTTAGCTAATTTTGCTTGTTTTGGAAAGTCTTGACAAGCCGAATTTTCTTGTTCTATTGGCAGATAATTTTGCTTAGTTCAAATAAAATATCCCTAATTTTTGTATTTTTTTTCTTGTTTTTGTACACTGACTTTTTGCAGTGTAGTATTCGGTATCCTAATGACAGCAGACCTTGGGAAGTAGCTAATGTTTTATTTTGTTTGTTGGCTCTCATGAAGTCTGCAGTGAGTAGTAATCAGTGACGTTAAAAAAAAGCGAACATCGTGATGTGTTTTTTAAAATCTTTTGTCTTATGCTAACAACCGGCCCAGATTTTAACACATATCCCTCCCATGCACACATTTTCGTCTCTGTGCTTTCCCAAACACTTAAAAACACTTCCTCATTCTCCGCCAACACGGTGTGTTCACAGACAATGGGAACAATGACCCTCATAATACACACACATTACACATTAACACCAGCAGGTCGTTACACTATGAATGGATATATAGTTTATTATTTGGGCACTATTGACTAGTGATGCACCGTTAATTTGGCCGCTGAAAAAAGGCTTAGACCAGCGAAACAGCACTGTCGAAACATGATGTTGGGATGACGTGAGATAGATATACAGGATTGTCTGGATCGGAGGCAGCATGTCTGCAATCAGCATGTCTGCAATCAGCATGTACTTTAATATATTTGAGATATACTCACGGACAGCGATCTACAAAATGTAGGACGACTTTTAAAGGGAGGAAGTCGCACAGCAGCGCAAAGGAAGTGTGACGTCATGTTTGCATGTCTTGCTCTAAACACAAGTACAGTCTAAAATAACACCAGAAAAATATGCGAGATTTGTTGCTATTTGTTTTTCACAAAGATAGGACTGGAGAAGTCTCTTGACTCAAAAATTCTCAACAAAATACATTTTACAATAAGCAGCAACAATTGAAAAATAAAGCAGAACGATAGTATTTAAGAAAAATATATATCAGTATTAATTATTAATAACACATTTGTTTTAAATGTATGTATCATTTGTTTTATGTGGAATTTTATTTGTAATAACTGAATATATTCCCCTATTTTGGAATAGTTGCAATTAAGCCAAGAAATTAATCACAACAGCGGTATTCTCAGCACTTTGTTTATTTATACAGGTAAAAAAATGCTTTCAGATCATCAGCCAAGCCTGCACGTTGTTATATACATTTGTTTTTACTCCTGTAAATTGTCTTGGGAGTCCATTTCCTCCTTGATTTCTGTTTATCACTGTAGAAACAGGCAACAAGGTTCTATCTACTACTATCTATCACAGAACCGATTAAGATCGTAAGTTGAGGTACTACTGTACACTAACTATTAACATTTTTTATAATACATCTGTACTTGTCATATTAGTCACACAGCTAAATTGCAGAAAAGGTGGGTTATGCTACTTAACCCCTCTGAGGTTTGACCATGATTTGATAATTTCTCACGCATTTGCCACCCTGGAAAGCCTGAACCCAGTTTTATATTTGTCTATTCAATACATTAAAGGGCAAATGCATACAATTTCCTTGTTTTCCTCTTGATGAAAAACCATCTGTCTGTCCGAGCAGTAGAAATTAGTGCAACCGTAGGGGTAAAGTGGATATCACATACAACTACATTAAACTCGGACTGAAAGAGAATCCGGGGCTTTCAATATCCATTCCATTTATTCGGATCTTTTATGACCGCAAGTACTCTGGTGAAAACAACAACGCTGAATGAACAGCTGTTAACTGTGTTCAAACTCAAAGCCCTTACTATTTATTAGATTACAAAAATTAGACTTATTATCAGCTATTTTGTTTATTGTGTTTTAAATGCTGTGAACACAATATACTGTCACTGAACAGTGAAATCTTTGTGTTTTTTCATGTTTTTGTATCAAAAAGCTCCTCCTGTAGCAAAACTTAAAGGCAGTAGATGGTAAATGGTTGGTAAGTAAATACAGAGGCTTAGTTGGTCCTCAGCTTGGAACTATTTGGAGGTTTTTATGTATTTTCAAGAGCTTTTTCTTTAGTGTGCACGCTTGTGTGCGAGTGTGTGTGTGTGTGCATGGGCACACGTGTATTTCCTTCTTGCCCAATGAGTAATTAGTAAGGCTATGAGACCTATGGGATCCAAAAGAGAAAAATTGGATGTTACACACGTCATACTAAGTATAAAGCTTAAGGCAATAGTTGGAGGGGAAACATTTCAATTCACAATTAATTAAGACAGGAGGGAAATCATAGAGTTAAAGCCTTCAGCATTATCTTTTGAAGTTGGATGGTTGTTCGATTTATGGATGCTTTAAAAAAAAAAAAAGAGCTTTCATGTGTCTTTCAGTGTAGTTGGATGACCTTTGCATCACTGGCTACACAGTGTGGTAAAGACTCCAAATTAGAAATGGGCACCTTTCACATTTAAACCAATAACGTACCAATTCTTAGGTACCTGAGAATCGATACGAGTATTCAAAGGCACCAATTTTCTTAGTTTGTTGTGTGTGTTCATGTGGTGATTAATGATAGTTTGTTTAATTATACAATCTCATGGTTTTATTTATAATTTAACACAAAGCTGAGAATGATAATTGTGCTGCACAGTTGGTTATATGTTGTTTGTCCTACACTTCTTAGTCTCATTTGTCAGTATGCACTCATTTCAGTTTGTCATGGATGTGTTGCCGTAGTCCGGGGCTATTCAATTAATAGTTCTGGGTGTTGCATTTCAAGAAAGCTACAAGATACAATAAATAAAACATGTGTTACAGCACAGGCAGTCGACAACAACGCAATTCTGTGGTCGGCCTGTCACATCGAGGGGCGTGTGTGCTTATTTGTGTAGTGTCTGTGGATGTATGTGTCCGTAAGCCTGAGATGTCGCTTCGTCTGGCATCACTATCTTGTTGCCTCATTTCGCAGTGTCGTCGCGATAACATAGCAGGTTGCTATGGAGATTACAATGCTTTTATTTCAAAAACTAAAGTCTACAATCAGCAGGTGTCCATGACAGACGGGGGGGAGGGATGTCGGAGCGGTTGACTGCACCAGGCTGCGAAATGCAGATGAGGATTTTTAGGTTAGGGCAAGTTCCATTCCAACATTCCATTGCTAGACTATTGTGAATGTCAGTTACTGGTACTAAAGTTGGTCATAATTTCACCTTGCAGAGCAGAAAACTTCTCTAAGATGTTAACAACTTTGCAATTAAGTTCAGAAATCACCAAAGTATAAGAACCTACAGCTCTGCTTATCCCATTAATCATGATGTGCAGCTTCTGGGTACCTTGAACTAGGGCTTGGAGATATGGCAAAAATAAAAACAATTGAATGTTGTTGTTTTTTTTATTGAACAACAAACATACATTTACAATGCACGCAGATGTACAAACTATTGTCATTAGTGGCAACGATTGGAGCCACATCTGCAGGTGTAGAGAGGAGCTTCTCCTGTTTAAAGCGGCTCGAGTCTTACACCCGCAACACCATGGGCCATGGCCGTTTAGCAGCCTAGCTCTGCTGGCCATTGAGAGGACACTTGTCAAATCCCTGGAAAAGACGCCTTCTTGGTACGACTGGGTCACAGATGACTTTCTTAAAAAGGAACGGAGGGTAGAATTTACGTATAAATAAACCAACACATTTTATGATGTATGCCGAAATTGAGCTTCCCCTCCTTGAGAGACCAGCATCCGTCACTGGTAAAAACTCTAAAATGTTGAATAATGAGTCACTTAGTAAAGTTTATTCAATTATAACGAAGTTTTTTATTATATGCAATCTTAATAAATTCATGATTACACTGTAATGGCGGCATTGATATGAAGGAGGCAGAATGACATAGTGTATAGCTAAAAGGCAGGAGCGCAGCACACACTTACGAGAACAGCTCCCCGAACACTTCCTTGTTTCTTCTTCGCACCCGGACAAGGCCGAGCACTGCGGCAAGCCCGAGTTACCCTGTACTTTATTGCGGTTCAAACCCCAAATTTTTTTAATCGTTTATAACATTCACTCTCTGATGTTTCATTGCTTTACATGCAGACCAGCTTGGCCTAGCTTTGCGAGCTCTGAAATCATCATCACTGCAACACTGGCATAAATGCGAGTATGGCGTTGTTGGAAAAGAATAATACGATACATCGAGACAGCGTGGACACGCCAGTTAGCTAGCTTGGAATCTAGCTGTGCTAGCACGGTGCGCCGAACTGTGTGAACAAGTCAGTTGGTGTATGCTGCACTCGGTATGTATTGTCCTTTTTATTACACACTAGCAACTTAAAAATGAAACTTGAAACAAATTCTTATCAGTAGCAAGAATCAAAATGAACATCAAGCTAACACATTTTGAAAGGTGGAGCCTTACTTCTGAGTGTGGTCTATCAAGAATGCTTGCTTTGTTGGCAAGGACAATTGCAACATTACCTATAGGCAGTCCCGCCAAGTGCTTGAGCAAGTGCCAAGTCTGCATCCGGACGTGTGTACTTGCAACAAAAGGTATCAAAATATGGTATTTTAAATGGTTGATTTATATAGGCTAGTAAGGTAAAGTTTTGTACCTGACAAGTTTCGGCTACCTTGCTTCTGCAGCCTTCATCAGAGGTGTCACGTGATGTTAGCGTGACGACGGGTGGGATGGAAAAATCCACATAACACATCACAGACGACGTCAGGCTAACATCACGTGACACCTCTGATGAAGGCTGCAGAAGCAAGGTAGCCAAAACTTGTCAGGTACAAAACTTTACCTTACTAGCCTATATAAATCAACCATTTATAAATACACGTCAGTAGGCTAAAGGAACCTCTTCAACATAAAATATGGTATTGATTTTACGTGTATCGGTACCTAGTAGTATCGACGGATTTCAATTGGTACCTACTAAAGTACCAAATCTGGTAACCATACCTAATTTCATTGTTGTAACTGTAAAGAATAAAATACAACTTAATTTTTAAAAAGTCAGACCTTATCAATGTACTAAAAAGTAAAAAGGATTTTGTTGAAGCGTGACAAAACAGCATTTGGAGATTCAAACGAGTAAGGATACAGAGAGTGGTGCTCAAATGCTGCAAGGATTAAGCATTTTGGGAGTAATGTGGTAATAGGAGACCAGTGGGAAAGGGAGGAATAAGATATTGCAACACGAAATCCATTGTCTACATTGCATATGAGCCAGTTATGTGACCTTAGAATTAACCCTGATTAACACTAAAGTCTCTTTTCATGAATCTCCATGATCAATTCCCATTATACAGTCTTGTCTGTCTTTTGTTAAAGCAGATGCAAAATCATTAAACTTAGTTTGTGTAACTTTGTGGCTACACTAGAGGGGCCCTGCATTTCTTACCTGGGCCTTCAGTGGGGACTTAACGGTCTAATCCACTTCTTAATATCACCACTCTCACGTCACAATGATACATTTATCATCAGCAATAATATACAAAAAGGCAAAAACGACTCAAATCCATTTCAATTCTAGAGGTGATGATTTGATTCAGAGTCTATTCACAATTTAAATCAATTCTCACAATAAATTATTTGGTATACGAATGAGAATGCAAGCTTTTCAAAAAAGGTGACAGGTTCCAAAAGCTCCTCTTGACTGCTTAGGTATAACATATATGCATATACGATAGATGTTCTAAAAAATATATTAAAAAAAAAGATTTTTGGAAATGTTAAATCGATTTAGAATTATAAGAAAAAAGAATCATAATTTGGATGTGAATCAATTATTTTTCTTTCATCCTTGGTAACAAGGCGTGACATTAAAGAAGCTGGGGCATTTTCATGTATTGATGATGAATACCCTTATTACCAAAGCAAGAACGCTGTTTAACATTTTATCTTTGGTGATCCCCAGCCATACTTGCCAACCTTGAGACCTGCAAATTCGGGAGATTTTGGGTGGGCGGGTTCAGGGGGCGGGGTTAAAGGGGAGGAGTATATTTATAGCTAGAATTCACTTAAATTCAAGTTTTTCTTATATATATATATAAATAAAATAAATACTTGACTTTCAGTGAATTCTAGCTATATATAAATATGTATTTTATTATATATATATATATACATATAAATAAAATAAATACTTGAATTTCAGTGTTCATTTATTTACACATATACAGTACATACATAACACTCCTCTCTACTCATTGTTGTATTTGAAAGTGCAATGCTTTGCAGCCAGTAGCACAGCCTTTGAAGGAGCATAGGTATGTGCAGTGTAATATTCTGGGTTGGAATCAATAACCAGGCGAGGTGATGAAGTTACCTCTCTTTACTTCATACTTCAGAACCGACTCCCACACTTGCCGTCAGGGTGGGCAATACAACGTAAACCGTTTACGTTGTATTGCGCACCCTGACGGCAAGTGTGGGAGTCGGTTCTGAAGTATGAAGTAAAGAGCGGACGTGACGACAGGCTGTCCTCACTCATATCTACATGGACCTGGAGGGGGTGTGCCTTAAGTTCGGCTGGAAATCGGGAGAAATTCGGGAGAATGGTTGTCCCGGGAGATTTTCGGGAGAGGCACTGAAATTCGGGAGTCTCACGGAAAATTCGGGAGGGTTGGCAAGTATGTCCCCAGCAGAAGCTGTTTGTATATTTGCTGCTTGGCCAAATGTAACAAGAGTAAATGTAATGGCTCTGTGATAAAGGGTTCAGACAGCTCAAAAACTTTACACTATATAATCTGGAGTACAGCAGTTTAGAATCAATATTTATCTAATAACAAATTATTATTAGCTATTATGCTTTTCCTCTTTTTTGACCTATAAATGTTACAATGTCTAATACTCATTTTAAACGATGCAGAAGTCTCAAAAATAAGGTTAAAGGGGACCTGTGATCATTCTAATCTACATTTGACACTTCCTTGAGGTCTAGATAGTATGTATAGGATATGCTTTGGTGGAAATTTGGCATGAAGCGTCCTCTACAGTCACATTTATATCCCGGTTTTTGAGCCTGTCTGCAAGCCATTATTTATCTGACTGCATGTCGCTCGTCGGTGATATTGTGCATGCCACGGTTAGATGAAAATATTACTATGTCTTCCCTTTTCTTACGTTTCTTCAAACCAAGTACCGTATTGTCCGGACTATAGAGTGCACCGGTATTAGCCACACCCACTGAATTACAGGGGCAAAAAATATGTTTCCATATATTAGCCGCATTGGACTACAGGCCGCAGGATTCAAAGTGTAGGAAAAAAAGTAGCGGCTTATAGTCCGGAATTTACGGTACTAATGATACAAAGGCCTTGTCTTTATCATTTGGAGTTTAGCAGCTAATCCAAATTGTAAAATGCTAAATAGAGCTTGTAAAACGGTGATGACTGTTGACAAATCACATTGCGTGTACCAAATAATATTTGTAACGCGTTAGTCCCAACACTGGTTATTGATTTAAGTTAAGTCTGAACGTCATTAAAACAGTTAGCTCCATCTTTTGACACTTCTTCCACACGCTACACCACTACAACAAAGATGACGGGGAGAAGACGCTGTCGAAGGTGAGCCACGTAAATAAGACCGCCCACAAAACGGCACATCCGGAAGCGAATGTCAGAAAGCGGCTTGAATCTGTTAAACACAATCTATGCAACATTTTGACCAAAGAACCACAATTGCATGCCATGTAGACAACAAGGAAGTGTTTTCAATTTAGAAAATAATAATTATATGACTCCTTTAATGCGCCCTGTAATCCGGTGCGCTTTATATATGAAAACAGATCAAAAATAGACCATTCATCGGATAGTGCGCCTTATAATCCGGTGCGCCCTATGGTCCGGAAAATATGGTTAATTTAATTAAAACCAGTGGTTAATTTGGTCTCCAAAAAATTATAGCAATAATATTGTTTATCAGCAATAATTTGTAGGTCAATAAATCGTCAAACAAAATTTGTTATCGGCCCACGTCTACCAACAGCCTAAAACAATGCAGACATGGGGCATTTTTCTTCGAGAAAGGCAAAATTTCGCCTACAACGCTATGACAACTGACAGTCGCTGGCCCACCACTTCGAACCTTGCATAGTTAATGAGCCGGACATGGCATCAGGTGAATACAACCTATTGTGGCCGTTTTGTGATCAGCATATGTTTTGTATATTAAGGAAGACAGAGAGACAAAATGGATTGCACACCTTTTTCTGCTAATTTACAGTAACATACGCAATCCACTTTGCACACGTTCAGTAGATCAGCTTTGCGTTTGGTATTAGGTTTGCACATGTTTTAGTACACGCAAACCTTTAGTAAATCAGGCCCTCAGTTTTGTTGTAGTGATTGTCAAGTGCCGAAGTGTGAAGAGCTGGCTGAGTCGACAACCGGGCGTGGCTTCAACCCAGGTACCGTAATATGGCACCGTTTATGCCGTCGTGCTGCCGTGAAACTTTGTGGAGTTCAGCTCTACAAAGTTCAAATTTCACAAACCCCCCTTGCATATTTCCTTTCAAATGTTGCCACACTTTAGAGCACAGGTGCCAAACTAAAGGCCTGGGGGCCAGATCTGGCCCTCCACATCACTTTAGGTGGCCTGCAAAAGTCTGGATATAATGTGCGCTAAATAAATACTTTATTTTCTGAGTAAATGCTTCTGTTCCTTCCAGTTGGACAAAATAACATATGCTGCATGCAATTGCATATATTTTAAACATTATTATCTAATAATGCAACGCACATTATACTATTATACATCCATCCATCCATCCATCCATCCATCTTCTTCCGCTTATCCGAGGTCGGGTCGCAGGGGCAGCAGCCTAAGCAGGGAAGCCCAGACTTCCCTCTCCCCAGCCACTTCGTCCAGCTCCTCCCGGGGGATCCAGAGGCTTTCCCAGGCCAGCCGGGAGACATAGTCTTTCCAACGTGTCCTGGGTCTTCCCCGTGGCCTCCTACCGGTCGGACGTGCCCTAAACACCTCCCTAGGGAGGTGTGGCATCCTGACCAGATGCCCGAAACACCTCATCTGGCTCCTCTCGAAGTGGAGGAGCAGCGGCTTTACTTTGAGCTCCTCCTGGATGACAGAGCTTCTCACCCTATCTCTAATCGAGAGCCCCGCCACCCGGCGGAGGAAGCTCATTTCGGCCGCTTGTACCCGTGATCTTGTCCTTTCGGTCATAACCCCAAAGCTCATGACCATAGGTGAGGATGGGAATATAGATCGACCGGTAAATTGAGAGCTTTGCCTTCCGGCTCAGCTCCTTCTTCACCACAACAGACCGGTACAGCGTCCGCATTACTGAAGACGCGGCACCGATCCGCCTGTCGATCTCACGATCCACTCTTCCCTCACTCGTGAACAAGACTCCGAGGTACTTGAACTCCTCCACTTGGGGCAAGATCTCCTCCCCAACCCGGAGATGGCACTCCACCCTTTTCCGGGCGAGAACCATGGACTCGGACTTGGAGGTGCTGATTCCCACCCCAGTCGCTTCACACTCGGCTGCGAACCGATCCAGTGAGAGCTGAAGATCTTGGCCAGATGAAGCCATCAGGACCACATCATCTGCAAAAAGCAGAGACCTAATCCTGCAGCCACCAAACCAGATACCCTCAACGCCCTGACTGCGCCTAGAAATTCTGTCAATAAAAGTTCTGAACAGAATCGGTGACAAAGGGCAGCCTTGGCGGAGTCCAACCCTCATTGGAAACGGGTCCGACTTACTGCCGGCAATGCGGACCAAGCTCTGACACTGATTGTACAGGGAGTGGACCACCACAATCAGACAGTGCGTTACCCCATACTCTCTGAGCACTCCCCACAAGTCCACAAAGCACATGTAGACTGGTTGGGCAAACTCCCATGCACCCTCAAGGACCCTGCCGAGAGTATAGAGCTGGTCCACAGTTCCACGACCAGGACGAAAACCACACTGTTCCTCCTGAATCCAAGGTTCGACTATCCGGCGTAGCCTCCTCTCCAGTACACCTGAATAGACCTTACCGGGAAGGCTGAGGAGTGTGATCCCACGATAGTTGGAACACACCCTCCGGTTCCCCTTCTTAAAGAGAGGAACCACCACCCCGGTCTGCCAATCCAGAGGTACCGCCCCCGATGTCCACGCGATGTTCCAGAGTCTTGTCAACCAAGACAGCCCCACAGCATCCAGAGCCTTAAGAAACTCCGGGCGGGTCTCATTCACCCCCGGGGCCTTGCCACTGAGGAGCTTTTTAACTACCTCGGCAACCTCAGCCCCAGAAATAGGAGAACCCACCACAGATTCCCCAGGCACTGCTTCCTCGTAGGAAGATGTGTTGGTAGGACTGAGGAGGTCTTCGAAGTATTCCCTCCACCGATCCACAACATCCGCAGTCGAGGTCAGCAGAACACCATCCCCACCATACACAGTGTTGACATTGCACTGCTTCCCCTTCCTGAGGCGGCGGATGGTGGTCCAGAATCGCTTCGAAGCTGTCCGGAAGTCGTTTTCCATGGCTTCCCC